>NW_004567116.1:33504758-33536756 GCF_000260355.1 Condylura cristata | reverse complement strand
CATTTTCACACGGTCCTCCCCGGCCCGGGGCGGGCGGCGCGAGGGCAGTGTGGCCCCTCCCGGCCCCCTAGCTCCCTCCTCCCAGGCCCCCCGGTGGAGGGGGCGCGGCCGCTGTGGCCCGAAAGTGCCTATCAGCCTGGCGGGGACACGCCGCGTGAGGCGGCGCGAATCCCCGCGCTCCCCGCGCATGTCCTCACTCCCCCCGTGCCACACTCCCTGCAACCCTCAGAGAGCTTCGTGCTTCGCCTGCTTGTAGCGTCTTACAACTTGAACCCAGTCACCCTTGCAAAGACAAACGGCCCTTAGACCCTGAAATATTCTGACCCAGAAAGTGTCCTATGTCACTGAGGGTCCTAAGGTTCTGAAGTACTCTGGGAAGGGGGCTTGTGGGTGAGTGGGAATGAGTCCAGGTATTTCTGGCCCTCGGGAGAACTCAAGTGAGGAGAGTGACCCCAACTTCGCCCTTCATTGCAGCACACAGGCTGCACCTTTCTGCGTTCGCCCAGCCCCTCTGGCCCTCACCCCAACCACCACGTCCAACAGTCCTCTGAGGACGGTGGCCACTTGTCCTACTGCCCGTCACAGTTACGCTGACCTCTCTTATGCTGGGCCCACAACCCCAGCAGAAAATGTTGCTTTCACTGACAAATCACTTTAATGCATCTCAGGGCAGCCTATAAGGGATGGGGACCTAGAGGTGAATGGTGCACCGGGGCATCAACTTCACCATCAGGTCAGGAGGCATCTAAGACCACCTGAACCCATAAACGTCATGTCTGGTCAAATGTAAATGAACCTGGCCCTCCAAGCACAACAGTCCTTACAAGGTGACACCAGTGTACAGGGCTTTCCCACAGCCCCAGGCACAGATGACTGCATCAGTCCAGGAACGAATGTAGCAACAATTCCTCCTGCAACAAAACACCATACTCAGGGACTTTAATGAGAGCGTCTCTAATTTTTAAATTTCCTCCTGTGAATACATTCAAACATACAGGTGTGTAAGGTATGTGATACACATGTATATGTGTGAATGAACGAATATATAGATGAATGAATATAGTCATTGCTTCAGTAATAGAAAAAAAGAAATGTTACAAAAAATCCCCACCTAGCTCACGCACAAGAACATGTCTTCCTGAGATCCAGCGCCCAGAGTTCCCCTGCTTCACTGCGCGCCCAGGACCTTCTCATGCACATGGCTGAGCTGAGACTGCCTCTCTAGGCCCTAGCTAGGGCTCCTGCCTCCAGGAGAATCTGAGAGAATAACTTTTCTGTGGTTGTTTTTCTTTTGACCTTTTCATCCCCAGTGAAGGCAGGCAGGTTGCATCTCTTTTTCTGTCTTTTGCCCCTCCCTCCAACCCCCTTTTGTTTGGTGCTGAGAGAGACACTCAGCTATTTCTAGTCCTAAGGGTGGTTTTTACACATTTGTAAATCTTCACTTAGTGAAATGTTCCCTCCGCCTTTGTCTTTGTGTTCTTAATGGTAGCCATAAATTACTGCCTTCTTTTCTCTCCCTTGTATCAGGCTTCATTGCTTTTGAAATGATCAAAGTTATTTTCCTTTAAAATCCAACTAGAAGCTGCCCATTGTGTGGCACAGACCTCTTTCGCTCCAGTCAAAGCATATAAATACATAAAGCTGCCCATTAAACTCTATAGGAGCCGCCTTCTAGCCCTCTTGTGCTTGGCAAAGAAATAAACATATGCTGTCCTTCCTTTCACCATTTTCCCCAAGTTTATATTTCAGTCGAATACAAATTAATAATGATAAGGCCAAGTGCCCTTTTTTTGCCTAAGAGGGTCAGTTTTTGTCATGTTTCCCGGAAAAGTTCACCACTGGCACAGATCTCAGAAAATGTACTGAATCCTATTTTGTTTGCCCTGACTTTCATACAACAGTGTTTTCAGCTGGTCGGCTCCCAGACTCCTAGGTAACCTTCCTGACACTTCAGATTAAAGTCAATATGGTTTACAACAGGGAATTTCCACAGGGGAAATCTTCATTCAGTTGTCTATGTTTTCAGTGTTCAAGTGTCAAGAGGTACTTGGTGGGCTCTGAGGTAGCTGCTGTCTGCCCTCTGTTGTCCAGCCGAGGTTCCCACAAACTACAGAAAGGTCTGTGACCCAAAGTTGAATCTGCTTCGCCCTCTCCCCTCCTCTATGGCTGAGAGTCTATCAACCAGGCCCTCTGGGAGAGGCAGCTCAGCCAGGCCCCTGTGATACAATCTTCTTACAAGGCTGAAGAAAAGCCTGAGGAAGTCAAGGCCCTGTGTGACGTACACTGAGCATGGCAAGGTTGAACTCTGCAGTCACTGGGTACCTTTCAATGCCCATCTTTTTTAACTTCTCAGCAGCTTTTGGAAACTCCTTTTGAAAGTTCTCCCCTCAACACCCCTAGGTTTTCATAACAGCACAGCAGGCAAGCTCCTAATTTCCCTCCAAACAGTCAGGAAACATTCTCTAGATCATCTTGGACCCTCCTCCTTTACCCATTCCCTGAGGATTCTACAGTAGAACACTCTAGCATGTATCTCTCCACCTAGTTTCAGTTCTGTGTAAACAGTTGCCTGTTGGTATCTCTATCTTGACCTTTTTGCACAGTCATTAGACTCAAGATGTTCAAAATGGAGTTCATCTTCTTCTTTAATTCTGCTCCTTCTCAAGTGCTCCCTCTCTTAAAGGATACCACTATTCTACCAAGATCAAGTCAGAGACCTGCCAGTGATTCCAGCTGCCATTCTCTCCTTTCCCACTGCATCCAATCATTCGTATCCAGGGCATCCCTCATGGTGCAGGGGTTTAAGTCTCAGCACTGTCATGTTCTCGCTAGCCTAGCCACTGCAGCATGAATTAATCCTGGCAGAGAGCTAATAAACTACATGGCACAACAAACCTCTCCTAGCTCCCTGCTGCCTCCCTCAGCAGCGTATTTCAGATCTGCTTGTTCTGCTCCTCACTCTCTGGTGAATCCTCTTACCCCCACACCTCTCACCTACACCCCCTTTCTTGTATAAATGAATAAGTCTTAAAAATAAAGCAAACATTATCAATTTTACCACTCATCATCTATCAAAACCATCCTCTTCCTCCAAGCAAGTTGCCTGAGCTAAGAGCCTTGTAACTTCTCACTTGGTCTCTTGCTCTTACGCTGCATTTCCTTACGGATCTACTTAAAATCTCATCCCACTTCAGTGCATCTTCACCGAATAATGCCTGAGTTAATTATACATTTCATCATACTGCTTCCAGTCTTCCCTGGACTAAAGCCAAAACTCCCCTACTATACTTACCCTGGAGAACTATTAGAGAGTGCTACTGAAGTGAAATGTACCTGCACTTTTTGTACACACCCAAGAGAAATCAGTGTTTCTATGCACCAAAAGACATGTACAAAAATGTTCTTCATAGTTGTATCCAAACTAACACAAAACTGGAATAACACAAATGTCTACCAGCTAGAGAATGCACAAACAAATTATGAGGTGTTCATTCAATGGTTTACAATAAAGTGAAGAAATTCTGATACACTCAACAACGCATTATGCTGAGTAGAGGAATCCAGGTACAAAACAGTGTTCCATAATCCCACTTCTGTTAGGCTTAAAAGCAAGCAGAATTAATTAAAATCGTGGAATAATTTTTCTAAAAAGACTTAACTCTTCATACCCGTTGGGATGTTTAAGTATAAATGTATAAAATGGCATTTCAGTATTTTTCTGTACCATTTCCTGTAATTTGTGGACTGTACCCTGCACTAGTATCTGAACTAGTTTTATTATTTTCACAATAGGGAAGTCACAGATTCTACTTAAAGCAATGTAAGGTGAAGGATAGCATGGAGCATTATAACTATGAAGGCAACTATAAGATGACTAATTAGCAAAAGAGACAAAATTCTTTGAGAACTACATGATGGCAAGGCTGTGTACTGGTTCCATGACAGACTGGCTTCTTCCCCCACCCGATGCTCCCATGCTATCTCTACCCCTCTATGCACAGATATCAGCGCTAAAAGCATTTCCTAATAAATGCCCTACACACTAAATTCCATCTCAGAGTTCACTTTCTAGAACCCCCAATCTTCAGCATAAGACAACTCCAGAGAAAAGAAAATGCGTAGAAGGACAATTCATCAGAGTTTACAACAATACATACAGCTACATAACCACAATAATGTAAACTCAGCATTGCAATTTACAATGATGTTACAAATTACGGAACTATCACATCATTTATCAGGAAGATAGGAGGGTGAGGAATGTATGAGTCCTGGAAGTGTAGAAGGAACATGAACAAAACCCTTCATTTCCATAGCAAGAAACCAAGAAATAATACCTAACAACACCAAATTGCAATTTTAGCCAGTTATGTAGACATGGGGATAAATACTAATAAATAATTAGCTTAAAAGGATGTTAAAGTGCTCCTGAGTAAAGAAGGCAAAAGGTCAAGGGATTACTATTTTTCAGAGCAAATTTTATTAAAAATATTTGACTCTTTATGAGCATATCTAACTCATAAAAACACACACACACACAAAACAAACATTAAGCTCATGACAATTGGGGATAACTTCTGGAATCTAAGACCAATATGCAGAGAAGTTGATCAGATATCCCCTAGCAGGAAGAGATTCATTTACCAGCTTGATCCAGTTCAATTTTCTTCTGAGAAAGAGTTGTGTTTACCACCAACCATGTGTCAATATATTCTTGGAAATCATTTGCGATAAGACAGTTTCCAAATCAGTCATATTTCTAGTCCTACAAAAGGTTTCATGTGTGCCTTGCAATTGATCTTTCATGATTTTCCAATAAAAAGAGTTTCTAAGATCTATAAATTTAAGCCTTCTAGATAATAGCAAATTCCAATACACAACAGCCATTTCTAGATCTGTATTCATGCTATGGGACTATACTGGTCCTGCTAACATTAACTGAAACCTACACTCAATTCTCCTTACTGACAGAAAAATCTGAAAGTGTGAACAAGATCTGAGAGAAAGGCAAAACTTTCTGCACCAGGGTCCTTAGCAAAGGTGAATGTAAACAGACAAAAATCCGTAAATTTTGCAGGAATCTTGCTTTCCTGCTCCAGTCTCAGCAGGACTTTCAAGCTTGTCTGTGCTACTGCATCCAAGCTCTGTCATGCTATCTACAAATTCCTTTTTGCTAAATTCACATTGAGTAGCTGCCCTGAATTTCCATGCACTGAACAAAACACTGATGCTGTCAACATCTAGGCTTATATCATCACAACTGTTGAGTCCCATCAATTCTGATTTTCTTTTCATCTTGTGGTGCTGCTACTCCATCTTCCTCCTGTCCACTGTGCTTCTCATGACTTCTTTGGGAGCTGAGCCCGAGTTGTGGAAGGAGATGTCGTTGGCCACATCTAGTTTTTGACCTCTCCCTACTCTGCAATAGTTGGCAGCCCCTTGCCAGCCTGAGCAAATGGAGAACCTGGTGGCCTGCCCTTCTGAGATGCCTGAGCTTATTTATCCTCTTGGATGCAGAAGCAAGAAAGCAGTGGAGCCAGGCCCTGATCTACTCCAATAACCAGTGCTAGGGCGGTGTTTAAGTGGACTTGTTGCTTCTGGTTGGGTGACTCAGTGTCACTGCAATTCAGATCCCTTTCCTTCCTTCCTATCAGTCAAGCAATTTCCTTTCTCCTGGTGCTCTCCGCTGCTCTCCAGCCCAGCTGACTATGCTTTATAATTCTTTTGTTACAGATTTCCAAGTATTTTATTCTTTTTGATGCTACTGCAAATGGAATTATTAATTTTCAGTTTGTTTACTGCCCCTGTATAAAAGTACAATTTATACTTGTAGGTTGATCTTGAAACCTGAAACCTTGCCAAGCTCACTTATTAGTTCTAATGGTTTTTATTCAGAACCTATAGGATGTTTCACATACAAAATCATGTCATCTGCAAATATTTCTACTTCTTCCTCTTCAATTCAGATGCCTTTTCTTGCCCAAAAGCTACCGATTTGTTTTTGAAAAGCATTTATTTCCTAGGTCACCTTCTTTTCAGAACACACCAATAACATGACTGATAGGCTCATGTTACGTATGAGGAACAGAAAGACACGTTACCTGGGTGTCTGGGCCTCATAACATTCTAAGACTAAGACCTAGCAGCCTCAACATCCCAAATTAATGCTTACATTTGAGGTTCAGTAACCTTATTCTAAATTAAGAACTATCCAACAAAAATCATCCACATTTGTGATCTAATAGATTGAATTTTAATTCAACTTTTTGATTGCTTTTTGCTACAAACTTAAGACAAATCCATGATGTTAAATAAATTTAGCAAATTGAAAACCAGCCCACACAAGCCCAGCCTTCACCAATGGTACATCCAAACCCCAAAACTAAAATAAAGTTCAAATACAAGACCAGGAAGAACAATTTTTCTAAAGTCATACAAGACTGTGGCTAAAGGATTTCTTTCCTGGAAACATTGTCCCTACTGTGCTCTGTATTCTTGGTCCTCAGTTCTAACATCGCTGTGACAGCATCATTTTGGGTTAAGTAGAACATAAGGATTCAATGAGTTCCCTGGCCCATAACTGTCCACCTACAGGGACAGGGAACAGTACTGCCTGACCCCAGTGCTTGCACTTACCCAGGAAATAGCAGGCAACCAGGAACCAAGAATATGAACCATGATGGAAAATAACAGAGTTTGATCCAGGGATGCCCTTGGCCCACCTCTGGGGTCAACAGCTGAGCTATCAGAACCAGGCTCTTGGCAATTAATCTTTCAGTTCCAAGGTTGTTGCAACTGTCCAGCCTGTGCCGCTCGAATTAAAGGTCAGACCCTGTAATAAACTTTTTTCAGAAGTTGAGATCACTGTGACCCCAGTCTCAGGGCCAGGGAAGAAGTGTTGAGGACCCCACTTGGAAGAAAGAGCAGGATCAAGGAGAGACAGGAAGGAAACTCAAGTCCCAGGAATCCTTCCCTTGGACCCCAGTGAGTCCCCTACCCCCACCCCTACCAATCTGAGTAAAGGCAGTTCAAATCAGTTCCAGGGTGTCCCACAGGTGAATGTGAGCTAGTGAGCATGAGCCACCCCACAAGTGTCACCCGGCTGAGAGTACACATCTATGCAGTGCACTAAGGTGTCAATTGTGTACTCCTAAGACCTTGGAGACATCTCTACTGTAAGGCTGACTGCTGTATGGCACCAAGAGGCACGTAGCCAAGTGCTGAGTGCTGCACATTCACCACACAGAATCATACCCACTAGGCAGCTGTACAAGTGAGACCAATCATCACATTCCATTACTTAATTCTGAACACTGACTTGGGGAATCAGCATCTAAAAGCCGAAAAAAGATAAGGGACTCCCCCGGTCCCTAAACAATTCTGTCCTTGCCTCTGATATGTATGGCCCTGTCATGAGGCAAAACCCTGTTACGTACACATTCCCAGTACTTGTTCAGGTCACATGCTGCACTTGAAGCCAGCAGTTGTCATGTCTCAGCCTAGAAGTTGAGCTCTGACCATCAGTTTCCACTTCTCCACCAGAAAAGCGGGGCCCAGCAGTCTCAACCTGCCCAGGTCTAACTATGCCCTGGCAATGGCACTACTGTTGGCAAGACTCTGATCTTTTATAGCTAAAGCATGCATTTACACACTCAGTCCATGTCTACTGCACACTAGTGCCTGCAAGAGCTCAGTCTACAGGGTGGGGTCAACATGAAGGTAGGCAGGAGGAGCCATTACAATGAGGGTCTGACTATGCCGAGGGTTAGGGAAAGCTTCATAGAGGCTGAAGGCTAACCTAAACCTTAAATAGCGAACAGCTAGCAGGCATGAGGTGAGGAATTCCACATTGCAGGAAACATGCATGGAAAATTAGGAAGCTAAAAGAGGACACTGGTTATTTTGAGTTACACTTCTCTAGCATCCTACCAGAGCAGCTTGGTTGAAGACCAGAACAAAAGATGCTGGTTCCTGTAAAGCCCTCCATCTGCAATCTCACAAGGGATTTCTTCCTGATGGTCTCATGTATCCTATGTTGCCCATGGATGGCCCACCCTGTCCTGATGATCAGGAAACAATCTTTACAACATTGGCCAGGTCTTTTCTTCTCTGTGCCTGCTTCCTCCTCTGTGGAGTGAGAAACTAACTGTTGTCTGCATTCCTTTCAAACAGCCAGTTGTGCTAACAGCTATGAAGATGGAAAGACTTACCCCTACACCAGCCCTTCAGGGCACCTACAGGCCTGGTCCTCTCAGAGACACCAAGTGATGCCCTCCAGTTCCCACTGCTCACAATCCCCACAAAAGTCAGAGACCCATACAGTTTTGTTTCAGGTGTTTTATTAAGTGGGCCATATTGTAGCTGGTTTCTAAGTTGCAAAACAACATAAACTTAACAATAACAACATAGCCAGTTAGACTGTGACAAGCTTTTCCTTTCCTTAAAAAGAGAAAAGAAAAAGACTTAAAACGCACAATGGAGGGTTAAATAAATAATACATTAAAAAGAAAGAAAGAAAAACCTGTTAAAACATGCTTATGTTTACTTCTGTGCAATTGCCTGTGTGATTTTCTGCACGATGACACATCCCGGCATGTCTCCTTCCCAAATAATACTGACAAAAAAAGAAAAGATGTGAAACTGACTCATCATCAGTGCTTGTAGAGGCACTACTAAAAATCCCTTTGATTGGAGCTTGGGGCTTCCCGCTCAGCACACCTGTGTGTGGCCCATGAAAGCCAAATATCCATAATAATGTTAATATAGAAAACATTAGTTTAAAAACGATGTAGAATGGCCTCATTAACACGGCAGGAGGAGGAAGCAGAACTGCCCCACACACAGCGCTGCCGGCTCAGTCCAGGGAGGCCACAGGCTCCCAGCAAGGGCCAAGGCGAGGGAGGGCACCAGCTTTAAAATAAGCGGCACCAACCTCGTCTCCCTCTCCCTATCATTCTTTCACATGAAAGTGTGTAAAAAGCAAATCGGCAAATAAACTCTAAAATAGATTATTTATTCCAAAAATCCTCTAGTTTTCTTTTTACAATGAGTGTACATCTCTCCATCTCTGCACATAGGCCCTCTGGCAAGAAGGATCAGAGCTGCAGGGTGAGTCTCAGTCCTGATGCTAGCTGGTGCCGGGAAGTCAGATGTCAATGCCCTTCACAAGGGATGTTTCCAGCGTGATGTTGAACTCCTGCAATGTCTGCAGCACACGGATCAAAGAATTGACAAGTGTATGGTCTTTGATCAGCGCCACATCTTCATACATGTGTGCAGTGATGGGGCAGTCAGCCAGCAGGGCGATCCAGTGGTGTAGGAGGTGATCCCTGGCCGGGCAGGAACAATCCAGATGGGTCAGAAGAAAAAAGATGGTTAGTGGAAGGTTAAAAGGGAAACCTGCTTCCCATCACTCCTTGGACATACTCTGAAGTTCGAAAAGTTGATTGTTCCTCACACAGTTCTTTTCCCTCACCTAACAGAAACTGGCAGAGTTCCAGCATGGCTTTAAAAAAAGTCCCCACTTGGGGCTGCTCAGCCCCAAGGACATCCATCCAATCTGATCCAAACTGCCCTGTCATGTCACCAGACCTATTCCTCTATCCCTGCTTCTCTCTCCCTCTCTGGACAACCCCACCACTTATCAGACACCACTTTCTCACCTCAACAGCCAATTTCTTCCAGATCATCACTCCTCCCCACAGCTATCACCACCAGGAAGAAAGTCACAGTTAACACCTACAAAGCACTTAGCATGTGACAGGTACTGTTGCAAGAAATCTAACTTTCCTTACAACTGTATCATATGAGGTAGATGCTATTAGTGCTATTATTATTCCACTTGACAGATAAAGTAATTGAAGTACATGGAGATTATAGAGCTTGTCCATGATCCCACAGCTAAAACTGGCTATTCATTAAACCTTATGAATCTTATTCCAGAATTTCTTCCTGACCACACTATCAACTCCCCTCCACTGCCAAACAAACAAACTACTGCCTTAAGTTTATTTAGGTTTCATGTTCTTGCCTGACCTACCAGAATAGCCCCTAACAATCTTGCTTACTCTAATGCACTGAAATATCAAGTCAGTCCCATGATTAAATAAATCTGTTCTAAAAATGGAAGGACTTTTTCTCTGGTTCAGCTCCCCAAGTATCCAATCCTTCCATTTGTTTCCACTACTGTCCTTACCACATTAAGCCTGTCATTGCCTAACCCTTTGTACTTCCTCTAGGGCCTCTATGCTAGTTCTGTCTGTTTCAAATTCCCTCTGCTCTTCTACCCTTCCACTAAGACTCACTTCAAGTACCAGTGCCTGATACTCTGACTTTGCATTTTCAGCATAACATATTAATTGATAGTTCCGCTTTGGATTTCCACAACCCTCTGTCTTGTGCTATATTTAATTAGGGTGAATAAACTTCTATTTGACACTCTGCTTCAAATTTCAACAGTGGGGTGGCTTTATTCCTTCACACCAAAACGTGGTTCCTCCTCCAATTACACACAAACTCTCATCCCAACTCCATGGATCCCAACACATCTGCATGGTACTTGAAGGAAATTAAGGACCTCTAGGAAGCCCTCCGAGGGCTTACCTGTCCAGTCATGTCTAAATCATTAGCTACTCCCCACTCCTGCAACACACTAGGTCGCCAGCAAATCTCTAAGGCTGGCTGCAGTGCACTTGAAGCCATTCAGTCTGTATAGTACCTGGCTCCCAAGCACACCAGCATCTGAAACTTGCCATCCTTGCCAATGTTCCGGGGAGTATTGTTGATTGCAGTAACAAAGCGGCAGAAGTTCCGGGCTCTTGTATGCCAGTTTTCTTCAGGGACAACTTCATTCTGCTCTAAAGTCTCATAATAGGTTTGTGCTTTTTCTGTGAAGAGGAGAAAAGCTTGCCAATGTAAAAAATTTTCCAAACTCGCTTATCTCTGACTATCCTGCAGATCATTTACTATGGGTCTCTCCACATTGATGCAGTAACTTTATGAGAAAAACACAAATGTTCTGATGTCACTGAACATATTTCAAAACAGTCCTTATGTTCTCTACTACCCTTATGCTTTAAGTTTATTTATTTAGCCCTTCATTATAAAGATGGCCTTTTCTTAGTCTGAAGATTAAAAAAATAGAAAAAGAATGAAGTTTCCTGAATGAAAATTCTCCAAGTTGATACAACACAGAGCTTGGGCTCCATTGCTATGAACTAGCTTTTTATTTCTAAAGGAGAAAAAGAACTTATGACTAAGCCTGTACTATCCAGTAGACACCTAGAATTGCTCCAGTCTGATTCTCAGGTGATGAGGGATAAAGGTGGAAGGAAGGCTTCTGTCACTCCCTTCAAGAGAAGCCAGAACACACAAACAACAGATCTAATTTGAGAGTCACCTGATTCAGGCCCTTGAGATAAGCACCTACTTTATATTGATAAGTTCCCATGTCTCTGCATGCTTTTCCCACCCTCACATTCTCACCCAACTCACCCAGGAAATCCCAAATGAAGACATTTTTGAAGAGTCGGGGTGATTTAAACCCATGCTGGAAAGCCTGCTCCAGGGCCGAGACCAAGCCACACTCTCCACAAAGCAACAATGTCAGACTGCCTCGCTACATAAGGAAACAGGGGAGAAAGCCAACCTTAGTTTAGTCAAGCTGCCTCCCACCACTGCATCACCACACCTATAGCCCATAATTTGGGGCAGAAGGTGGAGGGAATAGGGGTCAGCAGAAAAAGATAAGCAGGGACCTTGCCTATTTCCCACCAGCAGGGCTCAGAGGAGTTCTTTCAGAGCTACTGAATGAAGAGATGATGGATGTGGGTCATATACACCAGTCCACACTAGGAGGACAAAGCCAGTGTTGCCAATGGTCCAGGAGACTTAAGTGTATCCAGAACAAAGCAGGAATACACACTGTTTGCCAGGGGCCAGGGGACATTGGTAAGTCATCAGTGTTTACAAAAAATAGGGCAATCCAAAGCAGAGGCACCAGAAGAAGGAATTTATTAAATCCCAGCATGTTAGGCTGTCCACAGCACATAGGCCTGGAACAAAGTCATCCTCGTCTATTTAATATGAGTGGCAAGGTAGGAAGGCTTACCTCTTTCTCAGGCTTATGGAAGTGTTTCACGATGCCATTGACTGCCTCCCCTATGGACTCCTGGATCTGTCCAGTGTTCAGCTCTAATAAAAATCAAGCAGACATCTCTAACCAATCATAATCAAGTGGACATCTCCAACTAATGAGAGGCTAACAGTGCTTGACTGACTAAACAGGAGGACACAAGGAAGGCCCATGAGAAAGGTAGAGAAGCTTTGACCCTGGGAAGGGTGATGGAGCTAACTGCTGAGCTAGCTCTTCTTAAAATCTTGTAGAAAAGGAAAATGAGTATCTTAGAGTTCTATCTCTAAGTGATACTGATTAAAGTTTATTTTAAATTTTACTCTAGAACTTCTGACAATCAAATGAGTGTCAACATCACTAAAAAGGCCAGGAATAAGGGACAAGAAGACCAAAAATCAGAGCCCTCTCCTTTCTAGCACAAAGGCTCCCTCTTATACAGCCCCCCTCTTAAGAGTACCTTACAGGCCTCTAAAGACAGTGCCAAATCCCTGTATGGATTCAAGAGAGGAGAGTGACAAATGCCTGTGGTTGCTTTGTTAGCAAAGATGATTCTTCAGTAAGCTGCACAGGCTGGAATCTTGGGTCCCCTTATCAGGGATCCAAAGATTCTGCGCACCCCACCCCCCAGGCTGGTTGACATGAGACCCTCCTCTCTCTTACTGGGCTTGTTGTTGGGTGAGATGGTAACAAGCCTCCGGATGACGCTGGGGGACTGCTGCAAGGGCGGTGTCCGGCATGGCCTCTCATCCACCTCGGGCTGGGATGTAAGCAGTTCCCCAACTAGAACCCGCTCTAGGCTTCCATCATCCATGCCTTTTCCCAACCACCGGCCACATGGGAACCTAAATGCCAGGAAAGAGTTTATCAGAACTGCCAGTTTTGCCACTGTCCTTCCTCTTGCTGCTCAGCAAGAGCAATCAATAAAGCTGTTCCCTAGCCTACTTATACCACTATGTCATCAGAAAGCCACACAGCAATCAACCTGAATACAGAAATACCATGTATCTTTACTTGGAAAATGCTACTTTCATTTCTTTTTAATGTGGGAGAGCAAAACAGGAAGTTGCCTTAGCCTATCATAACCTAATAAGTCTCCTACAGAACTCCTAATACCCAAGTATCAAGGTCTCTGGTGGTAAACCTTACCCCTCTATCTTAGTGCATCACTGAGGGAACACTTACTTGTAGGTATGTCCTGTGATCTCATTCCTGACCATCACATATTCCACCAGCCATTTGGCATACAGCCCCGAGTTATCATGGCCTATCTGCACAGTAGTGAGTTTCCCCAAGTTCTGGCACTGTGAAAGAACAGCGAAAGATGGGGTAGGTCAAGAAAAGAGAAGGAAGGAGCAGTACTTTGTGGAGGCACAGATCTGACTGGCTACCTGCAAGTTGGGCACTCAAAATGCGCAGGAATAGAGCTCATGCATGGTTCCACCTCTCTCCAGGGCTGGAAGACAGCATTGGAAAGTGCCCCCCTTTGGGGTGACCATGGCTAAGAAAGAAGATGCTGCTACCTGGAGGAAGACTAGGCCATGGGAGGAGAAGGCTTTGGAAGTGGGAAGGCCTGAGATTCTGGAAGTGGGGTTTCTGGGGACATGAATTCAGCAACTGAAACAATTCTCAGGACTTCTCAATACACCATGGACAGAGAGGTTTACAAATTCGGAGAGGAAAGTGCCTTCTAGGCAGAGATAATTTAGATAAGGCAGGCTTCCTCCCTCTGATCATTCAGGATAGGTCAGCTATGCTTATAATACTATATATTACTATACTTATAATACTGTAAGTAGCAAGGTCTCCGTGAAACCTTGAAGAAAGCTCCACAAAGTAGCTGCCTTCAATTCAGATTCCCACATAGTCTGGAGTTTTGATCCCAGAATAACACATACCTCAAAGGTCATCTCTAACACATTCCTGGGAATCTGCAGTATCTGTGTTTCACCTAGTTCTCCCGAGATGCAAATCCATGGATTGGCAGTGAACATGGAACCGCCCAGTTTCTTGCTTGGTACAATCAGGATGTGATATGGGATCACTATTCAGGAGATGGAATTGAGAAGAATCAGGAATTCCCTGCACACCTGATAGGGCCCTTTCCCCTCCAGGCGTGCGGGCATACCTGGATTAGCTAATAGTCCCTGTTTTACCTAATCTCCCCACCTCCAATCTCATTCCTCCCAGGGTTACCACCCAAACTGCAAAGATCCAACTGCAGGCTCAGGAGTTATGTAAACCTGTTCCTTAAAAATTACTTAAATCGGCCCTCCCTGGTGGCGCAGAGGGTTAAAAACAGCACTGAGAAGCTAAAGCCACTTCCGCATGAGTTCGATTCCCGCCTGCCCCCGAAGAGACCACATGGCATGGCAGACCTCTCCTGACCCGCCCGCTGCTCCCCTCAGCAGTGTACTTCTTCTATCTGCCTGTTCTGCTCCCCACTCTGTCTCTGGTGAAGCCTCTCACTGCCCCTGCACCTCTAGCCTGTACCCCAGTTCTGTATGCATAAATAAATAAATTTTTAAAAAAAATACTCAAATCTTGGGCCCTGCCTGGTGGTGCAGTGGGTTAAAGCACAGCACTAAAAAGCTTAAGCCACTTCCGCATGAGTTTGATCCCCACCTGCCCCGGAGGAGACCACATGGTGCGGCAGACCTCTACTGACCCGCCCACTGCTCCCCTCAGCAGTGTACTTCGTCAATATGCCTGTTCAGCTCCCCACTCTGTCTCTGGTGAATACTTTGACCCTCCGCATCTCTGGCCTGTACCCCAGTTCTGTATGAATAAATAAATCTTTTAAAAAAAAAATTCAAATCTTAACACTATATTAAACTGCTTCAGAGCACTTTTCAAATATCATCTTATGAATTCAAATGACAATTCTACAAGAAGCCACACAGGTGTTAACAATCCTTTTTCTGAGGCACTGAGGAAGAATTATCCCCTTCAGCATTTCTACATTTCAGTCCAGTGCTGCTTTTATGGGAGCCTAGAACCTTCATCTCTAAAAAGGAGGATTGGTGTCAGAAGAAACAGAAGTCCACAATGACGACACTACTGAACCACTGGCCAAACAAGCAGCAATGGGGCAAATGTGGAGATTACCCCTACCATTCAAAAAAAATGAGGTTCCAGGGTTTCCTTAAACCATACTGAACTGTTTTCCTAACTATGCAAATCAGGGAAACTGAGGCCCACTGCAGGAGTAGACTCTGCTCACAGACACATAAGGAGTTAAGGCAGAGAAGCCCAAACCCAAACCTCCCATTACCACCTGGAGTTTTTTCTGTTAGTTCATAAAACCTATTTTTCCTTGTAGGCTGGTCTGAAAATTTCTGTGATGCTGAGTGACTATCTTATTCCAAAATAGATACAGATGTGCAAGAGGGCAGTGAACTATACTACCCCACCCCATCCCACTCCAACTTCATGACCTTCGGTTTTTAGAGCAGTGTTTAGGACAACTGTGATAACAATGGTGGAAAGGACTGAGGTTCCAGATCAAAACAAGAATAACAAGGTTCAGAGGGGAAAAAAACTTCCAAGGAAGGCAAGTACACCCCACAAAATCAAAAGACAAAACATAACTAAAAACCTTTGCTGAAAGGGGAACAGTGCATTAGCCTCAGGCAGGCTCATGAAGACGAGAGCTGAGAAGACCAGCAGGAGCACAGGACTACTCACGGATAGTCGTGAAGACATTGGTGAAGCAAAAGTAATCAACGGCATTGAAAGAGAGGAGGTGATAGAGGAACTGCTCCTTTTCGTCATCACAGCGCAGGAAGGCATAGCGCTTGTATAACTTTCTGTAGAAGAGAAGGCAATATATCAATCCCCCAGTCAAAAGGAAGAATTATTCAGCCTTGAAGGAGATAGCTATAGGAAGAGTAGATGTCAAGCCTCAAGTTTTCTAGGGTCAACTAAAAAGAAACAAAAGCAGCCATTCTGGGGGCTGGAGGAAAGTGGCTTCAGTTACAGAGGGAACAACAAAAAACAAATTCTGTGTCCAAGGTAGAATATCAAGCATTAGAGGGTCATGGGTCCTTCCTAAACTGGAGGCTGGAATAAATGCCATCAGGGATAACACAGGCCCTGCAGGGTTCTAGCTAGGCCAAAGCCCCAGTGTTGTGTGTGTGGGGAGGGGGGGCCCCCCGGGGAGCATTAACAGTAGGAGGTCTCTGATCACCATTCACTCTAGAGCTAGTCTCAAAACCCTCAGCAAACCTGAGACCTATGGGTCAGAACATTGCTCTGAATGTGAATGCAGTCTCAGGATAGCTTTAAGAGCAAAAAGGGAATGATCCAATTAGGCAAAGGATTGCTGCCCAGATCATGTATCGCTTCTCAAAATTTCTTCACCTCTCCTCCCCACTGCTTACTTAAAGGTCAACTTCTTTGTCTGGCACAGCAGCCCTTCTGCAATTGTACAACAATGACACCTTCCCCAAGTAGAAGAGATGTAGAGAGCCAAATGCACAGCCCCCACACCCCACCCCCCCACCACAGAGAAATACAGAACAAAAGAGGCCACTGTCCTAGTTGCCAAGACTGCAATCACAGTAGCCAGAGAGGTATGGGATTTAGTAGACTTGAGGTTCTGCCTAAACAGACTTTTAAGTTATTTTCAACAAATAATTCACCAACCAAGGCCTACTCTCTAAAGATACTAGACAGGGAAACAACTGTCCTCAAATACAATCTAGGTAAATAAGTCAGTTCAAGGCCATAAGTATAAGACTGTCCATGAAATGCCAAATGAAGGCTCTCTCAGGGAATTTAAAGGGCTACAAGCTGCAATGGTCCCGAAAGGCTTTCTACAAGAGGGACCTGGAGGACAGCATGAATTTAGGCAGGCATTACAGGGTAAAAAAGCAGAGTATGTAGAAACCATTCTGGCTGGTGCTGAGGGTTCAGGGAAGTGAATGGTTAACAATGAGGCTGAAAAGTTAGGCTAGAGTCAAATGAAGGAAGGTCCTAAATGCTAAAGTTAAAGAATCGGCAATTTGCCTTGTAAATCAAATTGTTTACAATTTGCCCTTAAAGTAAAAGACACAAATAACTTCAGAAAATTTAAATTCAGTGCAGCCGAAGGATGAAGAGGGAATGAAGATGAAAATAAGACAGTGGTAGTAAGTGAAAGGTGGAGGCACAAAGAGCCTGAAATGTGTACATGGGAGGTAAAGCAAAGCTACAAGTCGAGCTGACTTCAAATTTTGAGCCTAAGGGAGGCATACAGGCATTACATTATATTACAGATATTACAAGAGAACAGTGGTGACATTAACAAAAATTTGAGAGAAAGGTAGTTATGGTGAAGACTCTGTGAATCTTGCTTGTTCTCTTTGAGCTAAGAGCCATTTTTGACTGGAAATAAGTGCAGAACTAGAACTCAGAAGAAATGTCAGAGTTAGTGCTTCAGATGTGAGAGTCATCTCAACTGTAACAGAATCCATGAGAAGAAAGAGAGATCTCTGAAAGGAGCAAGTGAGACAGTGAAAAGAACATGTGTGAGTGCAGAGAAAGTCAATATTCTGGAAAATGTAAGGGGAGAAAGAGAAGAGATGGTGGAGGGTCATGCAGTCATAGAAAGCGAGTTTCAAGGTAAAGGTGGCATTAGATAGAGCACTACCTGCAGAAAGGTCAAGGAGAAGAATTTGGGATCAATATATGAGAGTAACTAACTTATCCCCTTAAAATCATAGCTCATTAGCAGATACAAACTCAAAAGATGGCAGCAGCTCGACAGAGTCATCTTGGAGCCAACAGCTTTAGCCCTTGCTGCTCTGAAGCCTGAACCTGCTGACCAGAGAATTATTAGCTCCACTCTGGCTCTCATAAGAAAGTTGTTAATAATTATGAATATCCTAGAAATGTGGGTTCCCTTAACAAGATATCTAAAAATGGTGAAACTGGATTGATGGGGGTCCCAACATGTGGTGGATAATGATGCAATCACAGACTGAAGTGAATGAAAAAGGAAAAATTGTGGATAACAGATTTAAAACATTTTGCTGTGGTTCTGTAACTGCCTCTAGCTCTTTAGCCACAGAAAGGGTGAAAAAGAACAGTGGAGGAAGCCTTGATGACCAAAACCAGAAATTGCCAGAAAACTCTGCCTTCTTTCTATGAAATCACAGGAAGCATGCTGACTGAAAGTACAATCAAGACCACCCTGGCTGATTACAAATTAAAACAATAACCCAAGAAAGGAAAGGCAGAGAAGAAATGATCCTTTAGCAAAGCCCTCAGCAGATCTCTCTGCTATTTGCTCAGCTGCCATGCAATCACCACAGATTTACCAAAGCACCTCATACCACAGTAAGAGAGCTATGAAATGTACACATTTGCTGTTCACATTGTGGCACTGAGGTGAGCAAAATACGAGTTTTCGTTGTTCTGACCCTGTGGTTTTTCTCAGCCTACTTTTATGACCTTAACTCAATTCATACATATTTTAAATTGTGGGTCTAGCCTCAAAACTGAAATCAAAATGAAGTCTCAAGTTTTGATTGTCCATGAAATACATAGATATCAAATTTTTGCTGAGTCCATTTTGGGGAAGATTAGAATAGGATGCTTTGGTATGACAGAACCAGTAACTAACATAAAAGGCAGGTGTGTATATGTATAATAAATTTAAAAAATCTAAGACATTATTTAAAAAAAGAATTCATAATTCCATGGGCCCCATAAATATCAGACGCCTATGCTGCCTCCACCTTATTACCATCTCCAAGCTACAGTCTTGGGGGCAACCTGGGAATTCCAAAACTCAGTAACATTTTATCACAATATAATCCCCCCAAGGTGGCTTACCTCTTCCTGCACACAGCCAGGTACACATTTTGTGTGCAAAATTGATTATCTACTAGGTACTTAGCAACAGGCCAAGCATTAGGAAAGGTACATGATTCATGCTCTCAATGAAAAAGTTTAAATAAACAGCAAGCAAATAGATAATAATAATACAGTCCACCTACCGTGAAATAGGGATGAGCAAACATGTAACAAATGCTATGGCTACCGGGAAAAGGACCAGACCAAATCTCTAAGGAGTCTACCTCAAACTGCAAATAAATCTTTTGAGTAGGCCTTAAGAGAGTTTACCAAGTAGAAAGAGGAAAGGGACTAGGTCATATAGAAGAGTACAGACAATAAAGGGCTAAAGATATCGGAGACAAGTGAGGGATTTGACACAGCTGGAGCATTAAATTAAGTAGAAAGAAATAGGACAGGATGGAGAAAAAGGTAGGTTTGATGAAGTAACCCTTTCTCTTCCTACACACCATTTGAAATGCAATCTGTGACAGCCAAACTCTTATTTTCCAATCACTGGAGTACAATATGGGCCAAATATCAGGTGAGGGGTTACTAAATATTGAGTAAATTTTTAGTTTATATCCTCTAACAAGAATACAGGTTAAAGAAACCAAGATTAGGGCCCTCCCTGGTGGTGCAACGGGTTAAAGAGCAGCACTATGAAACTATCCGCAGCCACTGCAGCAGAATTTGATCCCCAGCCAGGGAACTGACCCACATGGCTCAGCAGACCTCTCCTGTCTTGCCCACTGCTCCCCTCAGTTGTGTTTTTCAGTACATATGCCTATCATGCTCCCCACTGTCTCTGTTCAGTCCTCTCCCCCCAACACCTCAAGCCTGTACCCCCAGTTCTTGTGTGCATAAATAAATAAATATCTAAAAAAAGAAACCAAGATTAGCTGCCTCACTAAGGCCTCTGACCTTTTGTTATTTCCTCTCACATCCCAGACTTACCCAGGATCCTGGATTTTATAAAGTTCTTATGCTTGACACCTTTTAATTACCTGTCTTCAGTTACCTCTCTATCCTGCTGACTTGTAGCCTCTTCTGACACACTGGTCCATAGGAATCACTATTGCTGTACCAGGCCTTGGTGCCCACAATTACAGGACATACAATTGTTCTCTTGAATCTCATTTGCAAGCACTTTTCTTTCAAATTTCAGGCTAACATATTTATTTAGTCTCTTTTAGTTGTCCTAATTTTCAAATTTTGTTTCTAACCCTTCTTGTCCCTACAGGAAATCAAATTAAGCACTGCTATCTTACAATCTCTCAAAGTGAGCTCTTTAACCTATCACAGTTTTAAATCTGTTTTTTTTTCCTTGTGGTCTATACTTACAATAAACTGTAAAAAAAATTATACTGTTACTCTGAATAAAAACTGATTCTGCAGTTTTAATTAACTGGTTTACACAAAATTTCCCAAGGTCCACTGCTCTGCTTTATCATCCTTGGGGAAGTCACATAATAAAGAATACAATAAGAAGATGCCAAAGAAGTGATAAAAAAAAGCAAAAAAAAAAAAAAAAAAACAACCAAAAGCCTTGCCCATGAAGAAAGACCCAAATATACTGTATGCAGGAAAAGACATATAGAGGTGCTAGTTTCAGACATCAAAAAGGATAGTTTTCTTTTCCCACCTGCTCTACCAGCTAGAGTACAGAAAGAAAGCACAGGATCTACAATCAAAAGAAAGAAACTGTAGGCTTAGTACAATTTATCTTAGTTAATCTCAAAGAGTATGGAAGCACTGGAATCCTTCCTTTCTCTCTCTGGGCAGAAAGTGTGGAAGGAAAGGACCTAGGTTCCAGAGAGGAACAGCAAAGACTTGGTTACATTGTACTAGTCATGGGCTCAGGTAAAAACAAAAGGTAAAAGGACAAGTTAATTCCTTTTAATTCTCCAATCTTCTTCCTCAGGACAGAAAAGAAACTGAGAAAATGTCCTATGCCCAAGTCACAAGTGTATAGCAAACACAGGAGGTAATTCAATGAAAAACTCATCCTTTTCACTTCCAGAAAGTCGTTTCTGGGCATATAAATTGAGAACAGATGAAGAAAGGAAGAACAGATGTATTCAAATTATTCTTCCACAGACAAAGAGAAAGAAAAGAGGAAGTACTGCAAAATCTCACATGAAATGTGATTTAGCTGAATATAGCAACAACAACATACTAAATACATCCCCTGTCCTCCCCTTCCCCAACCCTTCCCACCATTCCTGGAAGCCTGTTTCACAGGTGGTCTTACTTAGTAAGCTCATGGTCTGAGAGAAGCTGCTTCAGGTGTCTGGAAAGTAACTTTTTTTCCATAGACAGTCGCACCCATGCTCTGGCCTTTCCCACATCAGTCTTGATTTCCCCGATGTTTTGGATGTGCCTGAGGAAAGAATGGGAAAAGGGAAGTGGAAGGCAAGAGGGGAGATGAACTCACTACTAATACTTCCCCTCTAAATCAAAGGAGATCTTGTGAGGCAGCCCTATCCCAGCCTGGAAGGATTCATCTCTTTTGTTCTCCAAATTCTGGGCCTCCATGTGGCTTTACCATAAGGGAGAGGACTAGGAAGAGAAAGTACAAAAAAGCCAGGCTAACCCTATAGGCTTGAAAGACACCGTATAATTCTCTAAAAATATCAAGAAACCCAACTACATATCCAGCTCTACAAATGTAACATGAAGCACAAGATAAATGAGAAGAGCTTCCTGTTAACTAAGATGCTAGAGAAACCAAGTTACTGAGACCATAATCTTCAAAGTGCACATCTAAGCAGCAACTGAAAACAGGATCTTAAAGGCTATGACCCCAGGCTGACCTCATATCCTGAATAAGGGAGATCCTCAGGGGAGACATGACTGAGCTGGCATCAGATTTCCTTCGTTCTGAATCAAGAAGTATTCCTAGGACAAAAAAGTTTGTCATACACAAAGAGATCTGCATATCCAAAGAGCTAGCTATATTTCTTTACCTCAAATCACATTTCTATAGGAACAACTGGTTACTTTGGTAAAATTTTGATAGATTATTTCATTGGCATTTATTAAATACCTAATAGCATTAGATTTTATATCTTTAGGGATACTATCTCACTTAATTCCTATAATAACTTACAAGAAAGATATCTTCACTTAACAGAGAAGGAAACTCAAGTTCAGAGAGGTCAGCTTCTTTGCCTTGGTGACCAAGCAGCAAACTCAGGACTGAAATAGAGAGTTCTTGGTTCCTCAGCATAATCCATGGAAGCAGTGCTTCCACTTGGAGCTACTATTCATGCCCTGCTCCAGCCTTAAAATGAGTTACAAAAGAGCCAAGGGAATATGTCAAGTACATGTAAAATATAAGCTTAGGACCTATAGATACCTGTGTATCTTCATATGTCTAGCTCAGTATTTAGAATCACTACCTGAATGAGTTCTTCTCCAATACTGTAGAAACCGTCTTACCTGAGGTATTGAGGCTTCCTGAAGTGAGTTTTCTCTGTCGGTTTTCTTGATAATGTAGCAAGTGGGACCACAAGGCTGATTTCCCCTGGGGTCAGTACAAGAGAGAAATATCTATCAGTCTAGATTTTAGAGGCCAAGACATGCAGTGATGAGTCAGAGATAATTTGAACAAATTCATACAGATTTTTACTGAACAGTATCAGTATTATTTTTTATCTCAATGCACACCCAGATGCAATGCATATAAATATATCCCCTCTTTAAAGTCAAGAGAAATATAACAGAAAATGAAAGGTAACAGAAAAGGGAAATAGTCCCCCTCTGGAAATAGAAAGAATATGTCCAAAGAGAACTAGGAGAGGGGCCAGTAAATACAAAAGAAAATGTAAGTAAACAATCAACCTTCAAATGGCCTATTATTGGTTGAAGGTCAGCTTACATGCATGATAACTTTTGCACTGAAGAGCTGACACCCAGGCTATATTTCTATGACAGTTTCTGAATATTTTCTTTTCCAAAGATTTACTTTTACTTATGTGTTTAAGAACTGGGATGAGGCCCTCCCTGGTGGCGCAGCGGGTTAAAGCACTGCACTACAAAGCTTAAGCCACTTCAGCATGAGTTCAATTCCCGCCTGCCCTGGAGGAGTCCACATGGCGAGGCAGACCTCTCCTGACCCGCCCGCTGCTCCCCTCAGCAGTGTACTTCGTCGATCTGCCTGTTCTGCTCCCCACTCTGTCTCTGGTGAATCCTCTCACCCTCCGCATCTCTGGCCTGTACCCCAGTTCTATATGAATAAATAAAATCTTTAAAAAAAAAAAAAAAAAAAACAAATGGAATTTAAAAAAAAAAGAACTGGGATGAAGCCAGAGGTACAGGAGTTGAAAGGATCCACCTGAGACCGAGTGGAGAGCAAAACAGGAAGATTTACTGAAATACACTGCTGAGACCAGTGGGCGAGACAGGAGAGGTCTGCTGCACCCTGCCAGCAGCCCAAGACTCTCACGTTCAGCTGGTGACACTGACAGTGCTCCAAAAACAGGACTCAGAACAAACTGGAACGTCAACTGAAAAATCCTCATTATTTTGTACTGGAATGCATTGTTTCTGACCAAACAGTGCCTGCCTAATCAAAATGAAAGGAAAATCAGGCAGACTCCAGAAGAAATTCCCTATGCTTTCGGAATACTAGTAAAGTGAGGCTGCAAAGCCTCTAAGGACAGGTTCAGAACATCTGGTAACACAGAACTTTTTAATTTAGGAAGCGGCTCACTAACTCCTTAGAGTTTTAATGGTGAATATTAAAAAGTTCTGGGAGTGTATGTTTTACCAAAAAGCTAAAAAGAGCTCAACTATTGTGTCAAGTTTGCTTTAAAGAAAATGATAAAATATTATGTATATTCTCCTCATTTATTATAAGCAAAAGTAACAGAAATCTTTCACATGGAATCCATCCATTAACAGAGCCTATTTCATTTGGAAAAAAAAAAAAAAAGCCACAAACCTAGCGTAATAATAGCTATCAAGTGTTGCAGATCCCATATGCCAGTACTTATTTTATTACATCTAATTATTACAACCATCTCACAACCATGAGAATAGCACATATTAGAAAGACCTCTAAAGTGCTGGAGAAGATGCAGAGAAAGAGGAACCCTATTATACTGTTGGTGGGAATGCAAACTGGTGCAGCCATATAAGGGAAACAATCTTAATTTACCTTAAAAGAGGTATGCTACCCAAGAACATGAAACCATCGAAACAAAATACTAAATAGTGTTTACTGCAGCACAGTTTATAGTAACTAGGACATGAAAGTAGCCTAAATATTCACCAACAGGTGACTGGATCAAGAAAATACCGTATAGAATACTATTCGGCTATAAGAAAAGATGAAATGTAGCCATTTATAGCAAAGTGGAAGATGTTTGAGGGAACTGTGTGTAGTAAAGCAAGTCAGAATAACCAAGACAAACACTAGACATTTACATGGTGGGCAATCTGACAAAGTAAAATACTTGAAAAACTAGAGGACATTAATAAACGTCATGAGGACTCTGAAGTTAAGAAGGAGAGACTCTGAAATTAAACATGATGTAAGGGATGGTGATGGTGGAAAAAAATAATATTGCCAAAATTATACTACTGGGAATTATCATCCAAAGATGAAAAAATTAAGAAGGAAATAAGAAAAAGTTAAGAGACAATTAGATGTCTTTTATGTTTAATCAAAAATAGCAACAAAGTGCAATTTGCTTTCATAACAAACAGAAAAGTTAAACTCAGGGTGAGTCCAGTTAGTGATACATGGTTTAAAGACCACTGATGGCCAAAGAAACTGTTTCATATGCGCACACACTTCAAAGTGCCAAGACATGAGAAAGGAAAGGCAATTTTTTTTTTTTGAAACACAACCCTCAATGAGACGCCGTTTGCATACCGAACTAAGTGCAGAAACAATGCTGATGTAAATTTAATTTGTGAAATAAGGGTAAGCTTTGATGAGCTATGATGTTTGCTATTTAGAAATAGAAAACTTCTTTTAATTTTACATATTCATCTGAAGATTGACACAAATGATACAAGCTTTTAAAGAAAACTTGAAATTTGCTACTTTTCTCAGCAATAAAATAAATTTAATATTTAAAAATGTTTAACTACAACTGAGATGGAAAAAGGCACAAAATGATGTAAAAATAAACTATATTATTATTTTAAAAAGTTTAACTACATACATAATATCTCAATTTAAAAAACACTGAGGGCCCTCCCTGGTGGCGCAGCGGGTTAAAGCACAGCACTAAAAAACACTGAGATTTTAGAATAACAACCAAAAACATTTACTTAGAACCTACCAGATACCATGCTCTGACCTCAGCTCAATGTTTTGCATGAATTATCTTATCAGTTCGTCACAAGAATCCTATGGATATGGATACTTTTAATATTCCTTCATTCATATAAGGAAACAAGTTTAGAGAAGCTAGGTACCTTGCTCATTTGTATAAAATTAGTAGTGAATCAAATCTATTTGATTTAGTGTGACTTATATAATATATGCTCTTAAACACTATACTGTCACCCCAAAGCTAGCTGTCAACATGGAAAATATATTAACAGTTGACTGAAAGTAAGTTACAAAATATTAATGTATAGCACAATGCTGCTTGAATTTAAAAAAAAAGAAAAAACCTCGCTGAGATAATTCACATCACATCACTATAAAATTCACATAGAATATAAAATTTTGGTGCAAAAAAAATTCTGGTTTTTAGTATATTCAGAATTCTATAACCATCACCACTAATTTAAAAACATTTCATACACATAAAACACCTCCATACATATTAGCAGTAACTCCCTGCTCTTCTCTCCAGCTTCTTTTAATCTACTTTTTGTCTATGAATTTGCCTATTCTGGATATTTTATATAAATGGGATCATACTATATACACGGTCTTTTGGATTCTTTCACGTCTTTTGGATTCTTTCACTTAGTGTGCTTTTAACATCGTGTATCCACACTTGATTCCTTTTAACGCTGAATAATATTCCATTGTATGAATTTACTACATTTCACTTTTATCCATTCATCAGGTGTTAGGGTTGTTTGGCTATAGGAAAATGCTACTATGAATATCTGTGTACAAGTTTTTATGCAGAAATACGTTTCCATTTCTCTTGAGTACATGCCTAAAAGTATTGCTGGGTCATAACTGTAGATGTAGCATTTTAATTATTTTTTTAAAGATTTATTTATTTGTGCATACAGAACTAGGGTACAGGCCAGAGGCACAGGGGCGGTGAGAGGCTTCACCAGAGACAGAGTGGGGAGCAGAACAGGCAGATCTACGAAGTACACTGCTGAGGGGAGCAGCGAGCAGGTCAGAAGAGGTCTGCCTAGCCATGTGGATCTCCTCCGGGGCAGGTGGGAATTGAACTCATGCGGAAGTGGCTTTCGATTCTTAGTGCTGTGCTGTAACCGGCTGCGCCACCAGAGGGGGCCTGTAGATGTAACATTTTGAGGAACTGCCAGACTGTCTTCAATGCGGCTGTACCATTTTACATTCCTACCAGCAATGTATGAAAGATTCAATTTTTCCAGTATCTTATTAACACTTGTTACCATCTATCTTTTTTGTTTTGGTTATCCTACTGAGTGGAAAAGTATCTCATTGTGAGTCTGATGTATTTTTTAAATACATAGCTGCACATAGGTATATGTGCACAGCATGCACAGAAAAATGTTTTTGAAATACAGACAGGATAAACCTATCTGCACACCCCTAAAAACTGACTTAAAAAAGGGAGGTATCTACTGCTGTTTTGTTCACTAAGATATCTCAAGCGCTTACAAGACTAACTTGAACACTGTAGGCTATCTTTAAATATTTTCAGGCTATTTATATATATTTTTTATTTTTTCCTAAATAAAACTGCTTTTGAAAAATTTTCAATTTCTTTCTATTTTAAAAATGCATAATTGTAAAAGTTGTTCTATTTGACTAGCTATTCAAAGTGGACTATTTTGAAATAAGGAAATTTCCTGGGTGTTAAGTAGTAAAAGTCAAACTTACTCAACTTCCTGCAGTCTTCCTTTAGATGGTTAAACTCTCCACATATAAAACAAATGTTAATGACAGCCTTTTTCCAATGGGAGTAAAAAATTAGTGAAGGATGCTTAGAGGATGTTTGGTATTTCCTCAGCTCTCTTTTGTGTTCTCAGACTGGAGTTAGCTGCCAAACAAGATCTATCAGTTGCTGTTGTACTCTATTCGCAGGAAGTAATATAGCAATTTTATAATATCAGTCAAACACAGACTTATGAAGCTTATTTTTAAATAAAATAATCTGGATCACATTTATTCACTTATTTGTTCACTTAGCTATTTCAAGTTTTAATCTATAAGCACTGGGCACACACTTCAAAGGTATTGGCTGAAGGAGTATAGAAAGTCTGGTAAATGAAAACAGGAAGACTTTGCTCAGCAGGACAAGGTCACCTGTTTGACTTGTAGTCCATGACTCCAGATCCTTTCCAAGAGGTCACAAAGACTGGCAATCAAGGTGTTCTCTTCCACCCCTGTAATGTTCACCTCTCCGTGCCCTAGCTCCACAGCTTCTCGGCCCATCTTCTCCACCAGCATCCTCTTGGTCTTTAAGAAAAACACAGTAATCACTCCATGATCCCAGGCAAACCACTCCAGATTTATTTTTTGGCAATTGTGAGATAAAGAGAGATGAAATGAAACCCACTGGTCATACTCACATCTTAAATTCTCTGGTTCTCACTGTTTAACACACTTTATTAAACACACCTTCAAACATTTAATCCTAGAAATATACCTGAACTAGCTCTCAAGGGGATAAAAAATGAAAGAGGAATAATTTACTTGTAGGTAAAAATTTTCAAATGCTATAATAAAACAAAAAATAAATACAGGCTCTATAATAATAACATCAACTTTTATTACTAGATGTTAAATATTACTAGATGTATTAAATATTCCATTATTTCACTGAGAAAAATATTACTACTGTTTCAAATTTACTGATAAGGAAATTAAGGTCAGAAAATTTAAACTTTAAAAATCACACAGCAGGCCCTCCCTGGTGGCGCAGCAAGGTAAAGCACAGCACTGAGAAGCTTGAGCTACTTGAGCATGAGTTCGATTCCCGCCTGCCCCAGAGGTGACCATATGGCATGTCAGACCTTTCCTGACCCGCCCGCTGCTCCCTCAGCAGTGGAATACTTCCTCCGTCTGCCTGTTCTGCCCCCCGCTCTGTCTCTGGTGAATCCTCTCACCCTCCGCATCTCTTGCCTGTACTCCAGTTCTGTACGAATAAATAAATAAATCTTAAAAAAAAAAAATCACACAGCAAAGTAGCAGATTTGACCTTTGATCTAAATTTAAATCTGTCTAAACATTGAGTCCAAGTTTTTTTAAAAAAAAAAGATTTATTTATACATACAAGAACGGGGTATAAGACAATGGTGCAGTGGAGAGAAAGGATTCACCAAAGACAGAGTAGATAACAGAATGGACAGACTGACTGAAATATACTGCTATGGGGAACAGTGGGTGAGACAGGAGAGGTCTGTTTTGCTTTTGGGTCAGCTCCCTGGCTGGGGCTTGAACCTGTGCTGCATCGGCTGCAGTGGCTGCTGACAGCTTCATAGTACTGAGACTTTGAGACTTAACCCCCCCTGTGCCACCAGGAGGTGCTGAGTCCAAGTTCTTAAATAAGATTTAATCATGTTATAAATTTGTGACATACAAAAATCTAAAGAATGAGAGGTAAAAAAATCACTAATTCTACATTTCAGAAGCAGTAACTCTTAATACTTGACTATATTTCTTTTCAGTGTTACTATTTTTAATGTTTTTATTATGAAATATCACCTCATACATATAATATACATGTGGACACAGCATAATGATAACTAATATAATCTGTCAATATGTTTTTATACTATTATAACCATGATCTAGGATAAGAAATAAAGTACTAGCCATGTATATGCCTATGGAATACCCCATGTGCCCTCTCTAATCACCTTCCCACTGAAGAAGTGATCAATACCCTGGCTAGTACAATAAAATGAAAAAGCAAGGAAATAATTCCCACCTAAATTTGTATCCTTAAACAGTACAATTTGGTTTTCCCTATATGTTTTCTTTTATGATTTGCTTTTTCACTCAACTTTGTGAATCTCATCCATGTCTCTCTGGGTATGGCTTCTGTCAACTTCCACTGCTGTTATTACTCCAATATACAAATATACTACAATTTATTAACTCTTCTACTGACTAGTATCTAGTTTATTTCCAGTTTGGGGCTATTGCAAAGAAAGCTGTTGTGAACTTCTTGTATGTAACTGCTGGGTCATGATACAAAGCTTTCCTAAGGAAATATTCCCAGGAGATAAACAATAGATAACGCTTGCGATTTTCCAAAGTGTTCATACAATTTACACTTCCAGCAGTTTCAGAGCTCCTATTGCTCCAGATGATATAGTCAACACTTATTAATGTTAAAATGATTACTGTGTATCTCCAATTCCAAGTGCTACATTTTCCTACATATTAACACCTCTGAAATTTGCATGTAGCTCACAATCCTTATAGAACAAGAATGCATATAAGGAAGTTGTCCTTGCCTGGGCATGCATCTCAGAACTTGAGGATGTATGTCAATAAGTTTGGAAAGTAAAATCCCAGAGACAATAAAGGAGTCCTCTTTCAAGAGAGACTGCATCATTAATGTTCATAACGGCATAAAAGGCAATGTTGTGTGGGAAATCATGGATATGATCAATGACTCAAAGTACTAACTGTCAGAAGCTTTTTTAACAACGCCAGAAATCAAATATAGATATTGATACATCCATCTAACTTGTAACAGCAATAATGGATTCTACAAGAGAAAGCACATTTGATTTCATCCTATAAATCAGTGCCACTTAGAAACCAAAAATAAATAGGATATAGTTGAGACCAAGTTAGTTGGGTTGTCCTAAAAGATAAACACACTGACTTGGTTTCATGAAAAACTTTGTTTTTATAGAAAAGAAATGTAAGTAACTAAAACATTGAAAAATAAAATGTCTTAATTTAGCATCCTCACTTTTGAGTATATTTGCAAAAGAACTAAAATAAGGATCTCAAAGAGAGATCTGCACTCACTGCAGCATTACTCACTATAGCCAATATATGGACACAACCAAAATGTCTATTGACAGATGAATGGATAAGCAAAAAGCCGTAAATAAATACAATGAAACATTATTCTTTTTTAATTAAAAAAAAAAAAAAAGAAGAAGGAAACCCTGCCATTTGCAGTAACATGGAACCTGGAGGATATTTTGCTCATTAAGTCACAGAAGGACAAATCTCTGATTCCACTAATATGAAGTATCTAAAAGAGTCAAATTCATAAAAGCAGAGAATACACTGGGGGTTCCCAAGGGAGTGGAGAAAGAGAACAGAAATTGTTGCTTAATATATTTGCAGTTTCAATATGCAAGATGGTTAAATTCTAGAGATCTGTAGTACATATAATTAACAATATAACAATATGGGCTTTAACATATGGCAAGAGGTTACATCTGTCAGATACTCTTACCACAAAAAAAAACAAACAAAAAAGTACAAAAGAACACAGGAAATTTTAGGAAGTAATACCACCTTGATCATGATGACAGTATCATGAATGTATGTATATCCCCAGACTCATCAAAATGTATACATAAATATGTATAATTATTTGTAGCAATCATAGCTCGACAGTGCTTTTTGAAAAATGACTATCCTGTGAAAAATAGAGTGGTTCCCAGAGGGAATGGAGGGAAGAGGAAAAAAGGATAAGGTTAAGTAATGTAACAGAATATTGGCACTGGAGCTTTGATGGCGGGTGTAATAAGCAAGTGTACATGTGGATGTATGAAATTATAATATTAAATTTATCATTTTAGAAATGACTAAAAAAATCAACGAAATTTGAGGTGGAAAAAAAGTCTTTGTAGAATAGAGGAAAAAATTCCAATAAATGAAACTGAATAATACACACTTCAGCCAGGCATACAACAAATAAGCTTTCAGTAAATTCTAGTTTCTAGACATACTAGATGATTGCTACAAGATTAAAAGAGAAAGGCAAAAACATTTTCATATGTGTAAAATTAATCTGCTGAAGACAATTCAACTGCACTGATTTCAAGTAAACTGCATCTAAAGTCTAAAATTAAAAGTTTATTTCTCAGTTTTAAAGACTGTGTTAAGTTTACATCACGCAAAGAGTGCTTTCTCAATTACGGTATATCTTACTTAAAACAAATATGTCTAATTCCAAATTAACAGGATCTTAAAATTAGTGCCATCGAAAAAGAGTGGTCAAGGGCTGCCATGGGAAATAGCACATACACAGAGGCACCCACAGCTCACCTTATTACGGCATTCCTTCAGAAGACCCTCTACAAACTTCCAATTAGTTTGGGCAATCACTGATGGGGAGAGGTTGGACAGTTTGGGTTGGCGGATAGTGCTGCCCATGCTCCTGGCTTCCTGGATGTACTTCTGCAACAAACAGAAACATCGGTGTCCATGCACACAAACCACAGGTGACCAGTACTAATGGGTGCCTGAAGAGGGCACTATCACCTCATGCTCTCAGACTTCCTCTTTCCTAGACTCAAAGTTGAAAGCGGTTTAAAATGCAACTCTTATATTAAAGGGAAAAAATGAGATAATGTGATGAATTCTGTTTTCTTTATGATGAAAAGCACGCCATAAGAAGAAAGGTCCTATAATTACCTGTTTTAAAGATACAGGAGGTAAAGAATACATGGCTAGATGTATAGTTCAGTGTATAAACACACTGAAATAGCAGGGAACTACTGATGGAGAAAATTAATTTTCCCTACCGAACTGGGAGGAATGTAATTCCTTTGCCCATATCAAAAACTTCTACCCATTTTAATAGGGTGGTCCCAGGGTAAGGGTAGGTTCCTGGTTCCCTGCCCCACCCAAAAAATCGTGGAGCTGACAGATAGGAGAAGCAGAAGTGGAGGGAGAGAGGGAAGGAAGGTAAGGAAGGTAAGGAAGG
>NW_004567116.1:33498892-33504555 GCF_000260355.1 Condylura cristata | reverse complement strand
GAGGGAGGGGAGCCAGCAGAGACTTGGAAGAGGCACATGGAGCAGAAAGACATGTGAAGAAGCTGTACTTGCTTTTTGGTCCTAGACTGGTTAAAACAGACGTGGGTGAGAGACCTGTGAGAGGTTAACAATGGTAGCTTTTATCTTGATTTTGTTCCTTCTGTTCCAGATGTACTGGGCCCCTTCTGCCCCTTTCCTACAGGTTCCCTGCAGAAGGTGTCTTAGACTTGTGGCAGGCTTTCAGGCCTCAGTGGCCCTGCTTTAAGACAACCCTGTTTGCTGGACATTTACCCATGAGGGGATGGGTAACTTTGGGTACTTGATTTGAAAACTATATTCTCTGTCTTTTCTTAGTTGCACACTACCTGTATTAAAGTTCTTTTCATTAAAGGTCTTACACACTAGAGCATATTTTGTCTTGATGCAGAGGATGGCAAAACCTAATCAAAGCGGGAAGGTTTGGGGATAATGGGGTGTTCCTCCCCCTGCCCTGTAATACCCTTTCTACCATAAAGCATAACCTTGCTAAATTAAGACCTGGAAAATTAAAACTGCATACTCAAAACAACAACTCTAGACTGTTTAACATCACATCAAAGCAATAAACTGTATTCTAATACCCACTAAGTATCCCAGGTTCACAATCAACATTTTATTCCAGACTTCCTCCTCTGTATTTATTCCACTAATACAATCCTCTCATTCTATCTTCTGACCCCTCAGTCAGTCCCTAACACCAACCCCCAAGGTTAGGTTTCAGTTAGTAACTGAAACCTAGTTGACAGTTCAACTGGACTATTGCTACTTGCTAGCTATCTCAACTATCTCCATCTGAAATATTCTGTTCACAGCCTTCTTATACAACAATCGAGTTTTTGATTCTGTCATTTTCTCTACTTGAGATACTCTTGTCTCTAATAATTCTACCATCCTCCAAAGTTTAAATACATGCAGGCTTCTCTAAACAGTCTTTTTAATAACTAGTCTAAGTGTAAAAATGACCTTTTTCTCCAATCAGTGATCAAACACTGCCGTGGCACTCCTAAGATCCCTTTAAAACCAATCAACTGAAGTTATTTGTGCACTTGACTTTCCTTCCTTAACTAGTACTTAACTTGAGGAGCAAGTTACCTCCCTGTCATCTTTGTATTTCAACGTGCTATTTTGACCACGTTTTGACCACGTTTTTGTGGAGGGGAAAATGTGCAATAGAAAAGCCAGGAGAGACTGTATTTTTAGTTTTAGTGTTTCCTTTTTAATTGAGATAATGGGAGACTTTTAAAATAGCATCAACACTTTATACTACCTTCACAAAACATCTAAGCACAACTGTATCCTGTAAATTGTCAAGATTATGGATTAAAATCCATTAACTTCACTTGCAATTTTAATCATTTTTTAAAAATTTAAAAAAGCGAGCTGTTATTTACTTTCTGATTCACTAAGATATGAGACACACATGAAGACAGTATACTTTATTGGGTTTTATATATACAAAATACAAACTGCAGTATCTTTCCTCAAAGAAAAAATGCCTGAAATGGATTACTGAAGGTGAAGTGTAACAGATAACTGTAACAGGGTGGGGCCCATGAAAACAGTATCTGTTACAGAAGCTCCATTTCACCAGCTAAGAAAGACAGGATCTCTTAGTGCAAGTAAGTCATACTACAGATGAGAAACTACGCTTACAAACCAAAAGAACTAAGGAGGTAAATTAAAGATCATAATTTCCCTCTCCTTTATTCTTCTAAGAGAAAAAAAAAGATTAAAAAAAAAATCCCTCTCCAGAAAAGTTCAGATACACATTAACCCAAATTAAAATTTTCCTCCTTCTCACTCTAACAGAATTCTTAGTAATACACTAACTACATCATCCACAAAAAGCCTCATGAATTTAAATGAATTCCACCCTCTTCAGATTCTTACCTTTTGAATTTCCTGTCACTCCCCTTTTCCTTTCTTTCCCTCCTCCTATCCCCCCAGGCAGTGAATGAATACTGAAAACACAGTGTAAGGCTCTCTTCTAAATACAGACATCATTCTAAATGGAGCTGCAAATAGAACCTGGTTTAGGGAGACAGGTGACCTATGAGGTTGGTGGCAAAGAATCACAGGCAAAACAAGGTATATTCTGGATCTGTCATAACCACAGTTCCATATCAGAAACCAGACCAATTATTAACTTTCATTATAAGGACAGGTCATTGTTAAAGCATCTGAATCTTATCAGGAATCAAAAAATGGGAAAGATATGAAGATGTAGCATGGTAATAGCTGATAGCATGATAATCTTTGTCATTCTTAAGGTATCTTACCTCTCTCTGGTCATTGTCTAAACGTAGATGCTCTGTGTGCTGTTTTTGTCGATCTTTCCGCCTCCACTGAGCAGGAGCATTCCTTTTTGTCCACCTGACAAAATCCAAGCAGGCAATTAAGAACATCCCACCAAAAAATTAAGGTGAACTGATAGAATAAAACATAAATATCTAGGGGGCCAATTCTAGTCACAGAAAACCATCAAGAAGTCACCAGACAGAGCTCAATAACTTTGCGGAAAGGTTAGCTTAAAGATAATTATCCCCGGCCCTCCCTGGTGGTGCAGCTGGTTAAAGCACAGCACTAAGAAGCTCAAGCCACTTCCGCATGAGTTCGATCCCCTCGGAGGTGACCACATGGCGTGGCAGACCTCTCCTGACCCGCCCTGCTCCCCTCAGCAGTGTACTTCATGAATATGCCTGTTCTGCTCCCGGCTCTGTCTCTAGTGAATTATCTCACCCTCACCATCTCTGGTCTGCACCCCAGTTCTGTATGAATAAAATAAATAAATCTTTAAAAAAAAAAAAAAGATAATTATCCCCAAGGAGAACAGACAAATCCCTTTTGATGTAGCTACAAACTTCACGTCAATCTGTAAGTATACTCATTCATCTCTGACCAATTTTGATACTTATCTCCCAAATAACTAAAGAACAGCACCCTGCTAAATGATCTATTTTCAGTTCAGATACTAACTCAGGCACAGATTAATGCTACGGACGGCGAACAGACAGCGGTATTTAAGGACAGTGGCAGTGTTTAAGGACAGTGTTAACCCATCCACAGCCTCACTTTTTGTAGTTCCTGGAAATGTGTGACCCCACTTTGCACAGTGAAGACAGGAGCTTATAATACTCTCTACCTGTTTTCTTGTTCAAACAAACGAAGATCCTTGATAATCTGGGTGTCCTCCATATTTGCTTTAAAAAATTCAGGGGCCCTCTGGGGATATCAGCTCAGGCCACAGGTAGCTCTTCCCACTATGGCCTGTGAAGCTATATTAGGGAATCTCTGGTGTTGACTCACTTGTTGCTAGCTGGTCCAGTGGAAAGCACATCAGACTGCAGTTTAGGGAAGAAGCCTGGTTCATACTTTCCTTGTCCAATCTTCATGTCAAGCAAATGGGGGTGAATTGCAGTATGGTCAATTTTTGCCAGGCGCAACTCAATTGCTTTCTCTGGGTAAGTGAATGCAACAAAAAAATAAGTCAAACATTTAAAAATATAATATTCTAGGTCATAAAATAAATTTCAATAAATGTAAAAATAATTTTAATTATAAAAACATGTTCTCTAATCACAATAATAGTATCTTAGAACTAACACATTCCTAAATAAAAAAAGAAATCAAAGGGAAAATAGTTAAACTGAATAAAAATGAAAACATAAAGTATCAAAATTTGTGGAAAGTCATTAAAATATTACTTGACAAACTAACCACTATGGAAAACTGTCTGGCGGTTTCTCAAACTGCTAAAAATGGAGCTTCCATATGACCCAGCAATCCCACCCCAGGTGTCTACCCAAAAGACACAAAAACACTGATTCAAAAAGACACCTACACCCCCATGTTTACTGTTGCTTTGTTTACAAATGGAAAGACATGGAAACAACCCAAATGCCCAAAAGTAGATTACTGGCTTAAAAAGATGTGGTACAGGCCCTCCCTGGTGGCGCAGCGGGTTAAAGCACTGCACTAAGAAGCTTAAGCCAATTCCACATGAGTTTGATCCCCGCCTGCCCCGGAGGAGATCCACATGGTGTGGCAGACCTCTCCTGACCCGCCCGCTGCTCCCCTCAGCAGTGTACTTCGTCGATCTGCCTGTTCTATTCCCCACTCTGTTCCTGGTGAATCCTCTCACCCACCGCATCTCTGGCCTGTACCCCAGTTCTGTATGAATAAATAAATCTTTAAAAAAAAAAAGATGTGGTACATATACACAATGGAATATTACTCAACAACCAAAATAATAATAATAAAAAACACATGCCTTTTGCAGCAACATGGATGGAGCTGGAAAAGATCATGCTTAGTGAAATAAGCAAGAAAGGAAAGGCAAAATACCAGATGGTTTCACTCATAGCAGAAGTATAAAGGACCAGATAAGAAAAATAATAATAATGAACAACTATATACCAGAGATATTTTACAGGGGTGGAATGGTGAATGGAATCAATGCACCAAAATATTAAATAACTTAAGAATAATATGACAAAAGATATGCAAAACCTGTACTCTGAAAAGTACATAACTGAGAGGAATTAAAGAAGCTCTAAATGAATAAGATAATGACCTAATCATGGATCAAAGGACCCATTCAGAATAATCTCAGAAAGTTATTTGTAGAAAATGGCAAGCTGGTTTTAAATACACGTGAAATACACAGGAATCTACAATAGCCAAAACCACCTTGAGGCCCTCCCTGGTGGCGCAGCGGGTTAAAGCACAGCACCAAGAAGCTAAAGCCACTTCCGCAGGAGTTCTATTCCTGCCAGCCCTGACCACATGGCGCAGCAGACCTCTCCAGACCCGCCCGCTGCTCCCCTCAGCAGTGTACGAGCAGCGTACTTCCTTGATCTGCCTGTTCTACTCTACTCTCCACTCTGTCTCTGGCGAAGCCTATCGCCACCCCTGAGCCTCTGGCCTGTACCCCAGTTCTGTATGCACAAATAAATAAATCTTTAAAAAAAAAACAAACACCTTGAAAAGAACAAACTTAGAGGACTAATATTACCTAGTGTCAAGATAAAAACTACAATAACCACTTTTACTCAGTCTGGAAAACCCATTTCAGTTAGAGTTCATTTACTGGGTAAGTTTCCTTGTTCTCTATTCTATTTATTCCTTTTTATTATAAGCTGGATTGTAACTTCAAGCTGTTCTTTATAGTCTTAAGGTCATTTGTAATCAATTACATGGTGACCTGTTTGTCTAACATACTCTTACTAGACATTAAATGTTCCAATGGCAGGGAACAAATCATTTTAAATCAAATCATATCATATCATCTATACAATATAAATTCAGCTCCAGAATTTATCATATAAACCAATATATTAATTTTTGCCAAGAAACTAGTACACAAGCAGACAGTAGATAAAGAACTATTCTATTTTAAAATACAGATTTGGAGGTACAAGAAGAGCAAAACAATTGGATTCCTTATTCCCATCAAGAGGTATTTCAGCAGTTTAATTATATACATAATAAAATAATGGAGAAGATAATGAAACAAAAAAACTACTATCAAGAAAGTATATACTGGAGTAAATACAGACTAACCAATCAATGAAATAGAACTTAACATTAAGAAATTAGACTTAGGCCCTCCCTGGTGGCGCAGC
>NW_004567116.1:33488364-33498192 GCF_000260355.1 Condylura cristata | reverse complement strand
GTCAGGAGAGGTCTGCCAGGCCATGTGGATCGCCTCCGGGGCAGGCGGGGATCGAACTCATGCAGAAGTGGCTTTAGTTTATTAGTGCTCTGCTTTAACCTGCTGCGCCACCAGGGAGGGCCCCCATTTTTTTAAACTAATAAATTAGATTTCATGAAAACTAAAAAATTTGCTTCTTGATATATGCTATAGAGGGAAAAATATATAAAGTACAGCAAACATCTATAAATCATATATCTGATAAAGGTCATATCCAACTATATAAAGAACTTTCAAAACTCAATAACAAGAAAACAAACAACTTACACAGGCATATCACCAAATTTTTATTAATCATTAAAACACACAAATCAAAACTGTAGTGATATCACTACCACTGACAACAATATGGAGGAACTACCATTCTCATACTCATCATAACTACAGGTAGCAGTAGCCTGAAGAGCATCTGTGACTCCCATTTCCCTGAAATTAGTCATAAAAATGAAGGTTAGTTATCATCCTTCCACATCTCAAACTCCACAATCTAACATGAGGCCTGTAAGCATGCCCTGGCCACACCTGAGACCAGAGTAATTCAAATCAGTATGCCTCTGTTTAGTCTTCAACAAATGGGTTTCTAATAGACTGAGAATTCATTGCCTCAAAACTTCATGGCTGATGAGCAAGCCCTCAAGTAACTGGAGTCTCTTGCTTTATAGCCTCCAGCTATAAAGACTCCTTTATTTCAATGAATCACAATTTAAAACTGTCATTTCCAAAAATGGAACAATATAAGGAGTCCTGATTTAAACTGATGATTTGGGAGATGCTTCTCTAGACCTTGTACAACCTTGTAAAAATTTACATCAAGCTTCCCAGGACCAAAGCCTGAGGCAAGGTTCAGGAATCTTAAGCCTGTTGTCTTCCAAAAAGCAAGGAAGACTGTATTAAAGTACTTAAAATGGGCAACAGCATCCCCTCAAATTTTAGCCAAGAGATCTGTTATCTCAGTGAAAGGCTTGGGAAAACAGCTTAAAGGTAAAGGCAGCAGGCTAGAGACTATAGTCAATGAAGGCAGGACTTTATCCAAACTCTCACTACCTATCCAGAAAAATGCCCAGCAGGTTTACTCAGTAAATTTTTTGAATATGAATATCATACAATGTTATTATAGTATGTATTATATCTAGTAAATGAATGAACAAGCTATACAAAAACAAGGACATTGAATATTCTATAAGGAAGCAAAACATTACTTAACCCAACACCTCAAACTGAAACTATTATTTATTCAACTAAGCACATCCAGAAAGAGCCTACTGTGTATATATAATAAGGTATATTCAATTCTTCAAGTAGCAAATAACTCTATTTCTACGTGTCCTAGGCTCATGCTAGGAGATTGGGATTGAGAAAATGATTAAATATAGTCTTTGCTCGGAGTATAATGGACCAGGTAAGAAAATAGTAAGAATAATGAACAGCCATACACCAGAGACATTTTGTGGGGGTGGAGTATGGAATGGGATCAAAACGGGGTGGGGGAGGGTTGTGCACAGGACTATGGTGATGGCACATGGGGGACTTGGTGATGGGAAACCCAAGGGGATTACAATTGAGATGAAAAAAAAAAATACAAAATGATGTAAAAATAAACTATTATAATATAAAATATATATATACACTTATATATATATATAGTCTCTGCTCTTAAATTGTCCCCAGTAATGACAGCTTATAGAGCAAAAGCAAGAACAAGCACCACAAGAGTACAGAGACATCAACCAAATAAGTCCAAGGGTAGCAAGAAGGCTTCAGAGGAGAAATGTTTATTGGTTTTTTATGGTTAACACCTTGTACTTACTCTTAACACATTTGCCCCTTCTTTCTTACTAACTGAACCCCATTCAGGGTTCACATTATGCCCAGTTTAATACTTTCACAGCTTCCTTTGCACTTAATGGTTGGTACCATACATGGTTCTTGTCTATGATGAAACAAAAGTTGTTGGGGATTTCTGGGAATACTTTTGCTTGCTAATACAAGAGGAAAAATAGATCTGGCATCACCTTCCCTCTTTCTGCTGAGTTTAAATGTAAAAAGCCTCTTATAACCAAGATGCAGTAAGTCAACATGCTAACAATAACTGAGAAAATAAAAAGATAAATCTCAGTTCCTAATTACATTGGAAATAACTAAGTCAAATCAACAATCACCAATTATGCACTTTTTGCTAATTTAAGAGAAATAATCCCCATTTGTCTAACCCACCACTGATTCGATTCTCTATAACTTACCGGAGGACCTGTAAGTCCTAACTGCAACTGGACAAGAGACAGAGTAAAAAGAAAGAAGACTGTCAGAAAAAGCAATTAAAACAATAGGGACAAATTAAGTAAAGGCAGAAATGTAGAAAGAAGCTGGCATGTTTAGGAACAGGGACACATTAGTATCTATCCAATAGGCTACAAAGGACGACAAGGAGGTCTTACCTGCTTCATCCACCGTGGTACATTTCTGGTACATGGATGTACGGAGAGTTGGTGTCCGAACATTCAACAGCCTGATCTTGTCTACTCGGGTATCAAATACCCGAAGCACAGGGTCTTTATCGTCATCATCATGACACATGATTTTGTTGTCAATGAAAGACGCAAACATCTGGGTCTCCAAGAATCTCGAGAGGAAGGGCAGGTAGGGTTCAGGCTGATCTGACAGAAAAGATGCCTGGTGGGGCCAAAAGGAAACATACATTGACAAGGAAGAGGGAAGAAGGGATACCCAACAAAGTCAACAAACCCAAGGGATTCAATAGGTTAATTCTTCTCTAAACCTTCTTAGGTCTTTATGAAAAGCAAACAAAATTTCTTCAACATTTTTTTTTTCAGATATCCTCATAAAATATCATATATGCTGCAACTTTGACACACTGGCCCAAACTTACTCAGATACAGCCAACTATGGCAATTAATCTTCCCAGAATCCTGATGTCCAAACTTAACATGTCCAACTTTCCCAACAGAACTCTCTGACTGATGGTAAATCACCTGATAGTAGAAATACTGCTTGAAACCAACAAGACCTTGTGTTTCATCAACATCAGGACTTGGTGGCACAATGGATTAGGACAAAGCACGGCAAGCTAGCAACAGCAGCTTCAGTGCAAGTTCAATCCCCAGCCCTGGAGGTGACCCACATGGCACAACATACTTGCCCGCTGCTCCCCTTAAAGTGTACTTTGTCACCTGCCCGTTCTGCTCCCCACTCTGTCTCTGGTGAATCCTCTAACTGCCCCTGCACCTCTGGCCTGTTCTGTATGTCTAAATAATTAAATCTTAATTTTAAATAAAAGGATTATGAATTTGTTCCTAGCACATAAGAAAAACTCATAGCACTTCTGGTCCCTCATTACCTCCCCAGCAGGATTATACTCACTTTATCAAAGTTTTGCATCTGCTCCCTATTGGTAAACCAGGACTCCTTATCCTGGCTGGGCTGAATGACAAACACCTCATAATCTGCAAACATCTGAGTGAAACGATTAGCAAAAACTTCCCGGATCTGAATGTTTAGCTGATAAATCCTGAATTCTTCTTCATCACACTGAACTTTGAGATCCTTATTGCTACTGGAATCTTCACGAACTTCTAGCTACAAAAAAGAAGCAACAGTTGAGAAGATGCAAGCTTTTCCTTTAAGTGCAATTCATCTGTTTCCCTCCAGTAGTCATTTACTTCGCAGCAAATGGAGTTAATAAGCAAAAGAGGGTACAAGTGGAAAATTCTTCTTTCTCTAAAAAAATTTCTCCTTACCATGGTTTGTTTTTTAATCTTTTTAATTTCTCTACATATTTCTCCCCCTCTATAAGTGGTCATGACTTTTTAAAAAAATATCTGTCCTACTAACACTAACTCTCCTCATCTAACTAAAGTAAAATGAAACATTTTACATTTCATTAAACAAAAAAAGGCCCAACAAAATTATTACATTGGCCTGTTTTGCATATGTAACTTACAAAAGTAATTTAACAGTGAGTCTAGAGAAAGGCAAAAAGATGGGTAAACAACTACCAAAGCTTGTAGTCTTATCAAAGGAAATCAAAAACCTAAGTACACAATGGAAAGAACACAGAACGAGAACACAAGAGGATGAGGCTGCAGCTTCTCTTCCTAGTCACTTACTAGTCATTTAATCTGAGATAAAACTCTCAATTTCTGTTTCTTGAGCTATAAAATAGAATTATTATCTGTTCTGTATGCTTTCTATTACTGTAAAATTCATAGGACAATGAATCTGAAAGAAATCTGAACACGACTACTATACCCATCTTTCTAAGTCACTTAGTTGTAGTATTCATGTGATTGGCAGCAGGTTTACCTGGATTTCTAAGTGAGAAGCTATCCAAATTCAGGTTCTAGTAGCATTTACTAAGATAATATTTGTTGACACTAAACTAAAATCTCCCACACAGAGCACTACTCTCCTTGTTTATAAATATGTCCTGTCCTGACCAAAATGTATTCAACCCTATTTTATTTCAGTAGAATAATATTCTAACTCAGACCAAACTTGTCACAGACATACAAACATACTTACATACACACACCACAAACACACACACACATATATATATGTGTGTGGTAGATCACCTTACCTTTTCCAGGCTCACCCCAGTCCTCTTGACTAAGGCTTGCAGCCGGGCAATAGTTTCATTCTCCTTGAGGAGTTCATAGGAATGCAAAGGGGAACCAGCAATGTTCCCATTTCTCTTGTCTGAGACAAGTTCAGAGGCCCGGAGTCTTTTCAGCTTGGTGGCACTCTCACTGCAATGAAGATTCCCTTCAGGGGGAATGCCAAATGCCATGAGAATCTCAGAAACTTCCTGGACAAACTCCAACTTGTTGGGAAACTGAGGCAAGTCCTCTGGCAGCTCAATAAAGTGGTTGTCAATGTCTACAAAGCAGAGGTTAGCCTGGAAGACAAAGTGTCAGTAGTATAGCCAATCCCAAAGCACTTTAGAAAGGATAACAAACAAGGGACAAAGTAAACATCTGAAATGGGTACATGTAGCTATTGGGTAAACAAAACTGGGTTCAGGAATGAAACAGATCTGAGTCCCTATCTTTCCCTCCTACTTTCCAGCTGTGTGAGCTTCAAAATGTTACTTAACCTCTATGACTCAACCATAAAATGGAGATAAAAAACATTTACAAGGATTATATAATGATACTTATATCAAGACAAGGATTATATAATGATACTTACATAGATGTTTAGACTATCAGGCAATATCTCGCATACAGCAAATGCCTATTAAATGTCAAATTCATGAAATCTTACAGTAGTAAAAAGAATGCTAGGAGTAAGTCAGAAAGTCAAGGTTCCAGATCTGTCTCCAACATTATCTCCCTACATGAGTCTGAGTTACCATTATCTGTCTCTGAGCCTTAGTCCTGTTTCATAAGATTTAGTGGCTACTCTTGATGGTTTTTGTACTTCTTTTTGACTACTGCTTCTGAGAATATAGAGACAGTACTCTCATACAATACTTGTGAGAGGGATAATCTGGATTAAAAAAAAAAAGAACCGGCCCTCCCTGGTGGCGCAGCGGGCTAAAGCACAGCACTGAGAAGCTAAAGCCACCTCCGCATGAGTTCGATTCCCGCCTGCCCCGGAGGTGACCACATGGCGTGGCAGACCTCTCCTGACCCGCCCGCTGCTCCCCTCAGCAGTGTACCTCCTCCATCTGCCTGTTCTGCACCCCACTGTCTCTGGTGAATCCTCTCTCTGGCTTGTACCCCAGTTCTGTATGAATAAATAAATAAATTTTTTAAAAAAAAAAAAAAAAACCACCTGGCAATATCCATTCCTGTTTTACACACAAAACTGACATGGACAGATAAGTAACTTGTCCAAGACACAGGTAAGTGAGATATGAATTCAACTACTTAGTATCATCAGTCATAAACTTAAGCTCTTAACCTTCTCTTAATCTACTCTTCTCAGAAGTCTCAAGTATTTTTGTTTAATTTAATTTAAATATTATATAGTTCCCATTCCTATTGGAATTTCTTGCAGCTATAAACTAGAAGGCCTTTTATTTTAATATATTTATCTTATAACCATGAACCTTTTCTAAGAGAACTGTCATTTCCTCCACTGCAGTCTGCCATTAAATTAATGAAAACTATGTATGCTTCATTTACATCCCATAACTGAGATATCAGATACCTATGCAATAGATTTGAGGAATGTGAGGCAATAATGTCAAGGGTTTAGCATAGCACCAAGCCCATAGTATATAATAAATATTAATTGATATTGCTATTAACATTGTGGAATATAAAACTTAAAAATATATATAAAAAACATAGTAGATAGGAAAATTCTGTTTTAAAAAGTTAATGACTACCATATTTATATGTAAATTTATGCTAAATTCCAGAAAGATTTATACCTAAAGGGAGTATCTAAGAATTTGTTTCCAAATTGTGCATAAGGGAATGAAAGAAAACAAAAAGCCAACAAATTCTGAGCAAAGAATTACCTTACTAGGTTCCAATATAGACATAAAATAACGATCTACTGGAAAAGAACAGACTTGAGCAGACCCATGTATTGTGGATGGATTATTCAGTGGTTGTCCACTGTCCACAACATACATGACTATCCATTTAGAAATATTAATATTCTCAAAAATAAATTTTACACTGAAAATTTAAAAATAAAAAATAAATTCACACTATGGTTTTAAAAAAGTTTCTCTATCCTTTCCAAGATACATTTGGACTATATCTGGATAACATAATAATGCTATATGAGATTTCTTCAAATAATCCAGCAGTGTAAGAATGAGAGGAAGGAAGATACAGAAAAAGTGACCTTAAGTTATATAATAATAATATAATAATTCAGCATTTTCCAAAACAAAAAGTAAAGAAACCTACAAAAATATTTTAAAAAACCTAAAAGTTCTCAGGATACAGCTGAGTGTTCTAAATTTTACACAAGGCTAAAAAAACATAAGTCAATGCTGCCATAAAAAACTTAAACACAACTAATTTTAAAAGTTATAATTCATATAAATATATTAAAAGGTTAGTATCTGAAGGAATTATTGAGACAAAGATAATTCACCCAATTGAAAAATGGAAATAAATTATGAAAGGCAAACAGAACTTATGTTTAACTTTAAACACAGGCAAGATGTTAAACTGCCCTAATAAACCAAGAAACACAAACAAAATATTTTTACCAACTGGGCTGGCAAAGATTTTAAAAGATTTTTAATGTTCAATGCTGACAGATTTTGTAAGAAACAAGTATCTCATGCTATTACTGGGAATATAAGCTTGCTAACTTTCTGGAGACAATCTTAAAAGACATTTTTTCCAAGTCCAACTCAAGAACCAACACTTTTTTTTTTAAGATACATATTTTTTGTGAATACAAGATCTGGGATGTAGACCAGAGAATGAGAGGATTCACCAGAGAGAGTGGGGAGCACACAGGTGGATCCACTGAAATACACTGCTGAGAGGAACAGCAGGAAACAGGAAGTTCTGCTGCACTGTGGGGCAGCTGTCTGCCCAGGGATCAATTCATGCCACAGTGCTGCAGACAGCTTTCTGGTGCTGAGACTTAACCCCATGCACCACCAGAAAGGCCTCCGTACCAATTACTTTTACCTACACAATTCTATTCCCCAATCTATACATTCCCCCAGGTAACTACTACCCATTGTGGAATAGAATTTCTTCACTAGGAGTCATAGTTTATCAAGCCCTAATTGTCATACCATAATTTTATCAGTTTCTCCATTAGAGGTCATTTGGATTATTCGGCTTATTCTTTTTATATTGTCATATAGTGTTTTTTTGTTTGTTAACATTGTGCAAAGTTTTTTTCTTGGGAATATCCAAGGACTAGAACTATTGTATTGTAAGGTATGCAAATGTTCAAGTTTATGTGTCTATTTGTATTCCAAAGTAGCTGTGATAATTAGTTATGGGGGAATCATAATTACAGTGATCCTACTTATCTAAAACTTGCTATCATTAGATTTCTTTTTGCCACTGAATTGGGGACATTCAAATTTACACATTACTGATTGCTACTAAAATTAAGAAATAGGCATTTTTTGTGCAATACCCATGCATGTCTACAGCCAATTTTTCTACTGGGTTATTTATCATCTTACGATGTGTAGAATTCTTTATAATACCCTAATGCTATTTTTTTGTAGGTTATGGCTTCCCATGATAATGGATCTTGGCCTTTTCCTTCCTCTTTCCAGTCTGGCTGTTACTGCCTGGTACTTATTCACTAGCTAGGTTCCTAAATAGGCAAACTTCCTGCTAGCCTTCACAGGCACTACCTTGAGGACAGTAGAAATCATCATGCTTTTTTTTTTCCTTATCAAAAGGTGGTGGGACCCCATCAAACACCTTGAACCAGTCCAGGGCAGACTGGCTTTGCATGGGGTTGCTTGGTCTTGTGATGCAGCATCCACCAAAAAATGTGGCTGTGACCCTGAAAGTGATGGGATCATGGATGGGCTGGTATTCATCCACTTGCAGAGGAAGGCCAGGTATTTCATCTTGTTCCTGTACAAATTGCCAGAAATGATGCCCTCACCGCTCATAACTACCACCTTCTGGCCAGGTCACAATGGCCACTAGGTAGTCCAGAAGATGGCTTCAGCCATCCAGCACCAAGAACTGCCACTCCCCCATAATTGGCAGCTTCCTGGGGAAACATATTCTCTAAACTTTTATCTTTCATCTTAGAATATCTTATTAAATTTAAAAAATCAAAGTATCAGTCTTTTATTTTATGGGTAGTGCTTTATGTATTTTGTTTACAGAGTCCCTACCCAAAGGTCACTCATTAACACTTACTTCTATAAGATTTAAACTTTTGCTTTTAACATTTTACTTCTTAATGCATCTTAAATTGTTTTGATTGTCATGAGATAGGGATCTTTTCTCACTTTTTCCCTATGGGCAAGCAATTGTTCCTGCTCCATTATTAAATTTTCTTTTGATATGATTCCTCAATCATAGATCAAAAAGCTATTCCATGAATCCTCTACTTATCCCTGTACCATTATGAGTCATATTCTAAAAAAGACAGGAAAATAATACAGTAGGTCCAGATAGATATAATTATTTCATAAACTTTCAATCTGTTAGAACACCTTGTAATATGCCCACATATGCATTCATTCAATAAACAACTGCAAGAACTGGGGTGTAGGCCAGAGGTACAGGGGTGTCACTACATTACCAATGAAAGTCACTACATTACCAATCTATAACTAAAATAAGATCTTCCATAATCCATAGTCTTTTCACTAGTTCCTACTTAAATTAAGGAGCTAAAAAATATCTGACTACAAAAATAGGCTACTTTTCCCATGGAGATTACAACTGAGATGGGAAAAAAGCACAAAAAGATGTAAAAATAAACTACTATGCTAAAATTTAAAAAAATGAAAGTCTGCCAAAAAATAGGCTATTTTTTGCTTATTACTTAATGATTTTAAAATTATAAGCTTTTGGGTTTCTTTGGTGATGCAAAGGCTTAACACAATGAAGCTATCAGCAGATATCGCAGCACAAGTTCAATCCCCAGCAAGGGAGCTAACCCACAATGTGCAGCAGACCTCTCCTATTTCACCTACTGCTCCCCTCAGCAGTGCATTTCAGTCAGCCTGACTGTTCTGCTCCCTACTCTGTCTCTGGTGAGCCCTTTCATCATGCTACCCACCTTTACCCCCTGTACCTCTGGCCTACACCCCAGTTCTTGCAGGCAAAAATAAATAAAATAGGCCTTTAAAAAAAA
>NW_004567116.1:33449611-33488224 GCF_000260355.1 Condylura cristata | reverse complement strand
GGGGGGGGGGGGGAAGCAGTTTGTCCCATAGGAAATAGCAACAGCTAAAAATATCTATTCACAATGCTTGCTTGGCTTTTCTCCCAAGACTGTGAGCCAAATAAAGAATATCTCTAAAGAAATTATAAAATTCTCCCAATGTTGTGTCCACATATCATAGATACATTAGATACATTTGATCAAAGCTGGCGGGGGGGGGGGGGTTCCCAAAGCTGACTAGAGGGGCGAAAACTACTCAGGGATATTTCAAAAATGAGCTAGATTGAGAGGAGCCTTAACATAGGCACATAGGCTCCACTATTCATTCTTTGTACACTTGAATTGAGAGAGGTAAGAATAAGGGGGTAAAGTGAATAAGGAGGCCATTCAGTTATTAGGCTCCTACAATAGCCTCATGTTTTTTCCTCCCAGCACACAAAGAGCTCTGGCAAGCAGAAGCAACTTACAAGCTACCTCAAACCCCTGCACCCTTTTCCTCAGCTGAGAAGAAACCAACTCTTCTAAAACAGCTTGGGGGGCAAGAAACAGCATGGCAGAGAAAATAAACCCAAGAGAGTTTTCCTCAGTTAACCTGCCTCGTGGGGAGAAAACAGAATCACAAAAACTCTTTCAAATCTCTTCTTGAAGAAGGTCACAATGCCCTTTCCCAACCCTGAATGCCTAATACCAAATCACAACCAACCAGTCTCAGTTACTAGTTTATCTCTGTGCTAGTCACTAAAAAGAGTTCAGTACAGAGATATCTAAGGAAAAGCTATTGAAGGGATATACTGAGAAGGAGCAATAAAAGTAGGAAAGAAGGGCCTAAGATAGAAAGAAGCTTCCCTTAGAAAGAAGCTTCCCTTGATATAGCTGTGGATGAAATGCCTCCTTCTGGACAAAGAATGAAACCCAAAAGAGAAGCATAGGACAAAGGATGCCTCACAAAGGCAGCTCAGAACTCTCGTTTGCTCAGGGCCAGCTGAGCTCATGTGTTGGTATAAAAAGGAACAAAGGGCTTTTCACAGACTTCTGATGGTGAAAGATGGGGCAGCAACTGATGAATTTTGATTTTGGGGGTAGGGAATGTACACTTTCTGTCCCTCTGGAGAAAGTCTCTTTTGTAAAGCAAGTTTTGCCCCTATCCATGACCCTGAGGATGCACAAACTCACATGAATTTCCCCAGTCAATCCTACTTTAGAGCTTCCTTCTAGCAGGTTAAAGATACTATAGGATATATACCAAATGTTCAAAGTTACCTCTGAACAACAAAATCTGAGGTACTTTTTAATTTATTCCTTTTGTTTTTGTGTATCATTTCTGAGACATCCCAAAGCTCGCTTTCAGAGGTATCATTCTCCATTCACTATCCATACCTTTCAAGACGCTCCTCTCCTTGGGAAAGCCAGTCCTTTTCTCCCCACTTGAACATTCCCGTTGTTAGGGTAAAAGGATGCCCTGAACAACTCCACACAAGTTTAGTGGACTCCACCCCCACTCCAGACCAAAGCTATCGGGAACTATGGGGACTACAACTCCCATCATCACCAAAGGGAGGATTACTGGGACCTGAGGGTGCAGTTAAGCAGCCAAGTTTGATATAAAACCTGGCATGAGGGACTTGGGGGTCTCTTGCTCTCTTGGCTCTTGGATTGACTGGCCTTTTCGGTGGTTTTTAGCATGCCATTGGGATTCCAGGTTAGTGGAATTTAGAAAGAGTGGGAGCATTCTTTCTTCCTGAGTTAGTCATTTATTTATTTTTCCTTCTTTTGTAAATATACCCTTTATTGACCTTTTTTAAGCCCCTTTAAGTGCACAGGTAAGGATCCACAGTCAAAGAGCCCATTTCATATCAGGGTTGACCTGTAACACCATGAGGACTACACAAATTCACATCCAGCAGAAGTTATCTGTTAAAACTCAAGGTAGAAAATATCCATCTATGTAACTGTTCTACAACTAATGACCTTGAAAAGGACAACGTAGATTAAATGCAACTCTGATACCCTACATATACTTCATAGCTATTATAGGAATAATGCAAAAATGTAATGCTCCATACCCCAGAATAATGCATATTTTTGGTCTTTTAGACAACCTAGTTTCTCAGACAGTTCTACAAAGAACCTCTCTATACACTTAAATGAAGCACACAAAAAAATGATGCGAAGAGATGTTTTCAGGGAATAGAAATTGCTCCTAATATATAGCAAGACAATGACAAAAATGAAAATAAACCTGAGAAATATGGTTTCCTGCCTACTGACCTATTTATTGCATTATGCATTAGAATATGTAGGGGAGCAAAAACTGGCTACCATTAAACATAATAAAAGATTGATTTTCATGGGAGGGGATCTTAAAGACAGATGGAAGTTGACTTAGAAAAAGATAATTACATGAAGACCTAATTTCCTTAGTTCTTTTCAAAGGAGAAGGCAGAACTTAATCTGCATACTTTTGTCTACTGAGCCTTCTCTGGTAATCTCCCTAATTGACTTTCCCTTTCTCTCCCATTAGCTAATCTATTTAAAATGGCATCTGAAGCCATGTATTCAGTTCATGTGGGTCTTTCCCATATACATCCAAGGTATACATATTATTAAACTTTCTGACTTTTTCTCTCATTGGTCTGTCTGATGTTTGATTATTTGCCACAATAACGGGATATAGGATAACTTCTCTGGACACACAAAAAAAATCATTCTTCTTGCTATTCTTTGACTTTATAAAACTGTATTTTACAAAATTATAATTACGTTTACAATGAAGAGCTGCCTATATTAAACATGCATTTGTTTAAAGCAAGCAACAGAAAGTTCTCCAATCTTTGATACTTATTCTTCATTCCTATTTATTGGTAGAGAAACAAAGACACACAAAAAGAATAAAACCCTTAAGAGCCTAATTAGTACGAGGTCACTTTAGATCTTTTCCTCCTTAATCTTATACCATCCCAAATGCCATAAAGTTCTATAGAATCAAAGAAGCAAAAGGAGTAAACATGGAAGAAACTACAAAGAAGATGTTTTAAAGCCAAAGGAGGGTGAAAAAGTAAAGATATACATTTGACTATAATTTAAATATAAATAGGCATGATCTAAAAAGCATCAAGGATACTGTCCAGATATACCCAATGATATGAGCTCTATTCAGGTCAAATTCCATGAGAATGCTGCCTTCTTTAGCAGTCCCCTTATTCATCATATTCATTAGTTATACACAAAAATCTACCCCTCCCCCATACACACACACACACAGATTTTATTTTTTTGGTAGAGAAAGGAGGGTCTTCTTGACACTGGTTTATGGATACTCCAAAGCCCTCTACCCAGGCATTTCTGGGTAGAAATTCAGAGGAAGAAAGTACTTTCCCCAGTTTATTCACATCAGACACAAAATGACATTAAAAATGCAAAGTATTCTACTGATAATTCTAGGAAAATAAAAAACAAAAATAGTCTTATTTCTAATAATGCTTTAAATCTATTTTAGAATATAGTAGAAAATATACAAACAAATATTTTAATAAATGATTTTGGCATGTGAAACAACAGCAAAGAGGTGCAAGCCATCCTCACAGCAAGAGAGCAAAATTTCTCTCAAGGCTTTCTTATCTCAACAAGGAAAGTTTTCAAAACTGGCTCAATACCATAAGAATCAATTTGTTCAGGTTAACTTTATAGATAAACTGTGGCCTATAAAAGAATATCATGTATTTATTAATATATATCTGACCACTTAAATAGTTATAAAACTGTCTTATGTGGCATTTCCTTAAAATAATAGGGATCAGAAGGGATAGAAGAAAAGTAAATTTAATATGTATAATAACTACTGATCCTGGGTGTTAAGAACACAAGGATTCATAATGCTAACTTTGTAGGCTTATGGTCTTACATAGTAAAATATTTTCTAATAAATGTCTTTTAAAGTAATGTAAAGTACTGTTTGAAAAAACGTGCATGAAAAAGACATTTCATAAAAGTATAAACTCAGATATTATAATGAGCATATGCAGGTGGCAAAGATAATAAAGTGTTTCTAGAGTGACAGGAATTGAAGTTAAGTGTTCACTGTTTACTTTTATTTTTCTTGAAAAGCTATCATGTTAACTAAATTAGTTATACACAAAAATCTAACTCCTTACCCCCTCCATACCCACGCACACATTTTTTTTTTTTTTTGTAGAAAGAAGAAGAAGAATCTTGTTGCCATCAGTATATATATACTCCAAAATCATCTCAAACTTTTCTTTCCCCAATCCAGGAGCAAAGCAGAGACACCAGGACCCAATTATCACTGTTCCCTCACCTCTTGAGGCAGCTCCAGCTTTGACCGGTCATCCAACCCATTAGAATGCAAGCCCATCAGGTATGGAACAGGAGCATCTAAGAAATGTAGGAGAGAAGCTGGGAGAATAGGGACATAGACATGCTGCCACTGGAAAGGAAACATGAGAGCTGTAATCGTCTCCGCCACTGTCATCAGTCTCTGGTAATCTAGGTGAAAAAAAAAAATACACACATATTAAAAAACAAAATACTGGCCCTCCCTGGTGGCGCAGCGGGTTAAAGCACTGCACTGAGAATCTAAAGCCGCTTCCGCATGAGTTCGATCCCCACCTGCCCCGAGGTGACCACATGGCGTGGCAGACCTCTCCTGACCGCCTGCTGCTCCCCTCAGCAGTGTACTTTGTCAATCTGCCTGTTCTGCTCCCCACTCTGCCTCTGGTGAATCCTCTCACCACCCCTGCATCTCTGGCCTGTACTCCAGTTCTGTATGCATAAGCAAATAAATCTTTAAAAAAAAAAAAAAAAAAAAAAAAAAACAAAAAACTGGGCCCTCCCTGGTGGCGCAGCGGGTTAAAGCACAGCACAGAGAAGCTAAAGCCACTTCCGCATGAGTTCGATCCCCACCTGCCCCGAGGTGACCACATGGCGTGGCAGACCTCTCCTGACCGCCTGCTGCTCCCCTCAGCAGTGTACTTTGTCAATCTGCCTGTTCTGCTCCCCACTCTGCCTCTGGTGAATCCTCTCACCACCCCTGCATCTCTGGCCTGTACTCCAGTTCTGTATGCATAAGCAAATAAATCTTTAAAAAAAAAATACTTTTCACCCCAAATAGTATGCATTTAAAACCTTCAGTACAATTTCATATTTGGAAAGGACAAGCTAAACTTCAGCAAGGGTACACTCAGAGTATGATTTCTTTGTGGATGTTAGAAGACACACCCCAGAGACATCAGTGGACCACAAGTTGAAATATACTCTTCCACACACACATAGATCCCTGCCAGTAATAAATTTGCATATGGAAATACAATAGAAATCATAGATCCCTGCCAGTAATAATAAGCTTGCATATGGAAATACAACAGAAATCATAGATACCTTGTTCTAAAAACTGAAACAAAAATTTTAAGGAAGTTCTCTTAAGTGGGAAAGGGGTAGGGAACTGCAAGAAAAGTAAATAAACTGTGGTCTAGGGCTACATTCAGCATAGAAGCGAAAACAGGTTCATTTCCTACTAGGAGACATCTGTAGTCTATAGAGTTGAGCTATGCATTCAAAATCAAAACCAAAGTACTACTAAGACATTCAGAAATTGGTTTTCCACACTAGGCAAGTCTGCCCTCCATCTGGCAAACTTTCCTGAACCAAAAGAGCACAAAGTGTTATTTTAACGCTTCAATAAAAGCTCCCTGAACTTGAAAGACCCAGAAAACTGACTTTCATGAATCAAAACTCTTGTTCTATATTATAGATATCAGATTGGAAGCAAAGACTTGCGCTCAAAGTTTAGCTGTTTTTAGAACACAATTTCTAGACATGTTTTATTTTTAAAAAAGATTAACAAGTATATTGGTGAAGTCAATAAAATGGATGGACTAAAACTGAAATTTAGTAACTATTCAGAAATGATACGATGTTTGAAGCATTTAAGGACAATGAAGGAAGTTTTAAAATCATATGAATAATATTTTCTGAGATAGCAGATTTCAAATGAAATTTGAACAGCTTTTCAAAGTAAAAATTCACATAACCATACAGAAACCACAGCTTGATTCATAAAGGAGTTATATACAACAAAATCTTTCCAGAAAATGAGTTCGAAGAGTAAAAAATCAGCAGAAGCAAGTATGTGTTAACTAAGTAGAAATTTAACAAAGAATTATCTATTTGCTCACTAATAACACTTTGAAGCTGATTATCACCTTGTTTCTGGCCAAACAGAGCTGATCTAGAAATCATTTAAAACTAATAATGCAAATAGAAATTAATGTGTGCATTCTCATCATCTCACACAACTTAGTGTTCTATAGGTAAATGCCTCATGTACTTGGAGTAACTAAGACATATGACAGATAAGCAAGGTAATTAATTGGTGGATGCAGCTGAGCTCAGGAATTTCTCCAACTGGTTTAGGAGAAAGACAAAAGAACACAAGCTTTTCATATTTAAAAAAATAAGAGGCAGGCTAAAGGGTTCAAGGAGACTATCTTTTTTTTTTTTTTGTATACACACACAGTGTCATTTCCATGTTTAAAACTATTTAGCAACCCTCCCCAAGTGAATTAACTACAAAAACAACTTCTAAATTAAAAAAAAAATTCAAGGATTAAATTACTCTATCTACTATTTCAGAAGAAGTGTTTAGTTCCTATGTGAAAGTAAGCAATAACTGAGTAATAAAATTTAAACTCCTGCCAGCTCTACCTTTATTCTCTTCTGCAATACCACAATTCCATGAGACATCTGGACAGCTTGACTTAATCACTTTCTGCTAAAATCGTCCTGTTCTATGAATACTCTTAACAATTATTAAAAAGAAGCCTAGTGATCGTCCACAGTGAGACCTCAATTCTTGTATTTTTCAACTCTTTTTAGATATGAATGCCTATAAATAATCTACTCAAGAGCAATAATCTTGAGAATCTCAGACATCATAAGAATTTACTTACAATTCAACATTAAGATGACTCAAAAGAATGTAAAAATGTGGGCAAAAACTTTTAAGTGATCTTTAAAGCTGAAGATCTAGATCCCAACAATTAGCTCTTAAACACTTACTTTGAATAAATACATTGAATAATCCCCCCTACCTTTTAGTATAAACACCCCATTTCTGAATTTAAAAAAAAAAAGTCTAAAGGAAAGGACCCTCTCTGTTCCCTAAAAGCAGGCTTTCCCATAGCATAAAAATCTAGTTCTGGTTTTTCTCTAATCTTCAGGATGAGTCTAATCTAGTACCTGAAACTCAGTTCATTTATTTCTGCTTGAGTAGATATCTTTATTTGATAAGGATGAAAATCTTTGAAGAATTCCTTGAAATAGAGAAATCTTAGAAAAACACTTTTGGGGGGTTAGAGATAATCTCCTCTTTCAAGATTAAAGTGCTTCCTGTTTATGTTTGGCTTTACAAACAATGAAAATAGGAATTTTAAGGCATGTCTGGTCAGTCTACTTGCTTTGTGGGTGTCTTTTCCCCTATATTTTTGTTTTTTCAAAAAAGTAAAAATCTATCTTGAAGAATGGCCAAATAAACAATGCCTTAGGGATCCAGTAAATGTCATTTAGAATATAAGATGCCGACTTCCAAAAGCTGTAAGCAACTGTTTCTATATAACAGTACAAATGATAAAAGTCAATATATTGCTTCTGCACCTCTCTGCGTTCACTGTTCTTAGGTGAAAATCCACCTGTTCTGCTCCCCACTGTCTCTGGTGAATCATCTCACTCCCGCACTTCTGGTCTGTACCTCCGTTCTTCTATGCAATAAATAAACATTTTTTAAATAAACAAATAAAAACTATCATTGTCATTAGGGACACACAGAAATATTGTCAGTCTTCTGGCTATCACAGGAAGGAGGGAGGGAGATTTCACAGTATTCCTTTTGAAATTGTCTTAACTATAATGCTTTGAGCACGCTACTTTTTTTTTTAAGCACATTACTTTTTTAATAAAAAAAATTAATGAATGCTTAACAAAAGTCAGTTACATTTATCCTAAACTTGTACTACCTGAAATTACTGATGAATACATACTTTTTTTTTTTTTAAGATTTATTTATTTGTGCTTATAGAACTGGGGAACAGGCCAGAGGTATGGTGGGTGAGAAGATTCACCAGAGACAGAGTGGGGAGCAGAACAGGCTGACTGACAAAGTATACTGCTGAGGGGAGCAGCGGGAGGGTCAGGAGAGGTCTGCCACACCATATGGGTCAGCTCCCTAGCAGGGGATCGAACTCGTGCTTCAGTGGCTTCACAGAGCTTCATAATGTGGTGTTGTAACCAGTTGTGCCACCAGGGAGAGCCCTGAACACATAATCTAACCAACTATAAGCAAATGGTAAAATAAGGAGCAGAGAAAGACATACTTCTCTAAAATCAAAACCGAACACTTCAAAAAGACTCACTAACAATGGCTCAATGGTTTAGTTATATTCACACACACAGAGTGAGAGCAATAAATATGATCAGACATTAACAACTGGTGAACTGTATATAGGACAGTACAAGATACTTCATGCAATTTTATAAGCCTGATGTTTTTTCAAAATAAAAATTCGAAAAACTTAAAACCTCCATTAATATGCATCTCAGGATAACATATTTCTTCAATAACCTGTAAGACTGTACAGATCTGACATCCCATTAAATCTCTACCACCATTTATCTGCTCACTTTCTCCAATCGCCCAGCTTCCTCACTGTTCTTAATCATATGAAGCACATTCTTATCTTAGAAACTATACTTCCTATGTCTTTTGCCTAAAATACTTTTCCTACAATATTAACATCTGCCTAATCTAATCACTATTAAAATCTGCAACCTCCCTTCCCTAAACTGTATCCTCTTTCCTGTTTTACTTTTTCTCCACAGACCTTATTACCTCATATACTATATATTTTACTTATATATATAATTATATCTCTTTCACCACCAAAATATAAGTTCCATTAAGCACCACTTAATGTCCACCACTGTATTTTGTCCACCAGGCCCTAGAGTAATGCTTAGCACACAGCTAGTTCTCAATAAATATGTACTTAATTAGTTAATTTTATATAACTTTCTGGCTCAGTTAATAAACATTTTTTCCTTCTGATATACTTTATCCAAACCTGTTACCGACTTTCACTTAGCTTCTTGTTATATAATTTAACTCAGTTACAAGAAAAAGTAGAAAAAAAGACACATGTCCTTATTTTCTAAAAAAAAAAAATTTCAAATACATAAAGAATCATCATTTGTGAATCCTTGATTTTACTGTCTGGTTGAGAGAGGGGCAGAAATTATCCTACAGAATGAGAGAACAGAACTGATGGAGAGTCAGCTTCCCACAACTATAACCTTCTGCCTCTCTTTGTAGTATCAATCAGAAGGAATGACAGAAGGTTCACCTCCCAGACTGCCCTGTCCAAGAAAAAGCCCATAATGACAATTAATCAGAAGTAGTAGCCCTCTCATGTTCTATCAGATTGTCACCCAACATCTAACTACAAAGATCTGCTTTTCCTTTGATCTTTACATTCAGCCCCATTGTATCTGATACGGAAAGAAGGGAAACCTATGCAGGGAGGGAAATGTAGTAAGCACTGACTTACGCTGTGAGTAGAGCAGGATCTGAAACTCCAGAAGGGCACAAGTAAAAAGTTGAAACACATTCTCCACCCCAAGCAGTTCAAAGACCTCTTTGACAGGAAAGTCGAATAGGGGAAGCTCATTAGTACTTGGTCTCTGGCAAATTATTGGCCCATACACTCCAGAAAACTTCAAAGAGCGGCCAGGAGGTGGGAGTGGCACCTCATACAGTACATTGTATATGTAGCTCTCAAGGGGCAGTGGAGGAGGCTGAGGTGAAGTGACTGCCTGGTGAAGTTGCTCCAGCACACTCCGACATGCTTTCATGAAGGACATGGGTGTGATGAGGCAGATACACTTAGAGACATAGAGTGTGTCCCGGCTAATGTCGTAGGAGTTGAAGCGCTGCAGTTTGGTGCCAGGAGTGCCTTCACCATCCTCCATGCCACTGTGATCTTGGCCATCAACAGGGGGAGCGTGTAGGACATCATACTCAGCATTATGCATGTGGTAGAGGGTCTGCATTGCACTGCAGATCTGCTTGCTAGTCACCTCCTCATAAAAAGTGAGGGCAAACCCAAATGTTCGAGAGCCATCCTCCCTTGTGATAATAAAGGCATGGAACTGGGGCTCCCTGGGATCAGCCTGGGTCTTGAATGCCAGCCCTTTGGGCATACACAGCTGCAAAAGACAACAAGGAAACAGTGCTGAAACACTCACTACTGATCCTCTTTTTAGAACACTATCACTATTTATACACCATGTACTGTTCTGGGGCTTGGGATATTAAGATCAACACAGCAAAATATCTGCCCTAAAGATCTCCCAACTAATTTAAACACACAAATAAATAAAATTATGATGCAGGTACCAGAGCTATACAGAAGTACATGGTAATTAAGTACCAGGGTAACAAAGGACAAATAAGTCCAAGATCATCAGAAAGTTTTACAAATGAGAGTATGCTAGAATTTATCATTTAGATAAGGGGGGAAGAGTGTTTCAGGGACAGAAAGAAAATGCACAAAGATAAGGAGTTAGAAAGCTTGGAGAATATAGGTAAATAGTTACATATGACAGCATGTATTAGGAGTCAATGCTAGACTGATATCTAAAAGCCAGATAGATACAACTCTGTACCTAAAAATAAAGTTTTTGAAGCTACAAGCTCACCTAAATTCTATCAATAAAACCTTCTCTTTTCATATCAAAAAAGGTTTTCTTTCATATAGAGACAAGAAATGACATAATTAGAAAAAAGGTGCACCTTTTTTTCATTTTAACTCAGATGGGAAACTGGATAGTTACTTAAACTAACCTCAATCAATCAGTCCCCATTTTCCAGTTTTATACAAACCTGGTTATATAAATATACAGTATGGATTAACAAATACAAGGACCTACATTATGTTATATCCATTAGCTTTGAACTTGACTTCCCAAAGCCTAGGTGTTTCTACAATATAGCATATTAAAATGAAATAAGCACTTGAATCAGAAGTCATAAAATCTTGAGCTTTTCTAAGATTCTGTTTCTCTAACTGTGAAATGAATATAATATACTCTGCCCACTCCACAGGGGTGCTGCATGAATCAAACAAGATCACTCTATAAAAACTACAAAAGGCTATCAAAAATGTAACAGAGGCATTACAAAGATGTGGTTAAGAGCAGAGCTCTGGAACCAAGCATGATATTCAAATTCTAGCTCAACAGTTTCTTAACTATATGATCTGGAACACATTACTTAACCTCTTTAGAACTTTTATTCCTTGTTTATAAAATGTGTATATGTTTGTGGTGTGTATGTATGCATGTGGTTAGTATTATTTATATAAAAGGTACTGTAAGGATAAATTAGTTAATTCATATGAAATTCTTTGCACAGCACCTAGCACAAGTTGGTTACTCAATAAAGGTTGAGTTATTCACAGCAATATTCGTCTACATGAGATTTTAAATGCTACTCTATCTTAAATTGTGATAAAACAAAAATGTCTGCTGTACTACTACAGAATATAGGTTAAGAGAAAATTGCTTTAGACTCACTCATCAGGTAATCTCAGTGCTATATGCAACCAAAAGCTCAGTACCACAAAAAAAGGTTATTGACTCAATATTATATACTTGTCTGACACATAAGAAATACACCAAGACTGCTAACATTTTTATATAGTGATCAAAATGTAGAATTATGAAAAATACACATAAATCCCTTCAAAAGTTATTTGGTAGAACCACTGCTACTGAAGTATGTACAGACAATGCTACTACAAATTATTCTGCAAATTATCTTATTCTTATAGTTAACAAATACTAACCATTCCCACTGCATCTTGGTCAAAGGGATTCCATTCTACATTCTCAGGATATCGTGCAAGGACCTTAGATTTGAATGTTCGTCTCAATGGTGTCTGCTCAAAGTTTTCTCCTGCAAGAAGAAGAATAAAGCAAATCATCTCTATAAAGTTCCTTTAAATCACAGGGTTATGCATGCCTGAGCTTGGTAGTCCAGCAAAGTACAGAAATGAAGGCAAAGGGGTTAGTATGCCAACCATTTAAGAACAGGAAAGGTATTAAGGTTATTAGGTCACTAAAAAAGCTACAAACATTTAGAATGGTTACTATTGGGCACCACTAGCTGTCTTTTCTTCAAAATGAAATTAAATCCAAAGATTAATTTTCTTGAGAAAGAAGGGAGAAAGTAGAAAATGCTAAGAAATTACATTTTCTCCTCCTACAAACAACATTTTGCTCAAAGTCCACTGATATCAGCATAGAAAAATAAAATATTTTAAATTCAGGATAAGGTATGCATTTCTATGCTCTGAAAAAAATGCTGAGACTGAAAGATTCAAGATTATTAACAGGTAAATTTAATGAGCTATATTTTGTTAGGTCAGAATAATTTGAAATTTCTGAAATTCCTTGGTTTCTCCCTTCCCCCTCCTAAAAAACAAAACATTATATAAAGAAATGGGAATATTAAAGTGAAAAGAGGAAAAGTCAAAGCACCCACCACCTAGAAGGATACAAAGGTGAAAAATCTACTGGTCAAAAAAGATACAAGAAAGTTAGAATGTCAAAGAATACCAAATGCCACCAGAGAAACATAGGTAAGAACCACCAGAAAGCTTTGTGTATTCTCAATTTTGCTTATTTTTACCTTCAGTTGTACTTGAAATGAAAGGGCTGGCACCATCCCTGGCTTTAGAAGCCTGTATGTACTGGCATAATGCTATGTGAAATGAAATAACAAAGTATTACAACATCGAAGTATTCAAACTTTTTTGACCATGAATGACTCCATTATGAAACAAATTAAACACGCATAACATATATTTACTTAAAACAAAAATCATAAAATATTCACCTTTACTATGTCTGATGCCCTCCCATAATTTGTCTCACTAAGCAAAAATGCTAATCGCAATCTGCTAATAGTCACAATTCATAGTTCAAAAATATTACAAGAGTCATGAAATGGAGGATCAAAAGATAAAGCAGATTATCAAATTACTATAAAGTCACTAGTGCTTTATCCAAAAACATATGGCCTCAAATACTGCTTTTCCTAAGGAAGCAGGGAGTAGGGGTAAAATTAAATGTACTGAAATGTTTCAAACAAATAGATTTAGGATCTGCTATGGAGAAATAGGTGAGAAACATGAGCAATACAAATAAACTCTATTATCTATTTACTGAGTAATCGTGTATATAAGCGCCTTAGGTAGTATTAAGAGGTACGGAAGAAACAAACACCTATGCTCAAGTACCTTACTGTGAAATGTACAGGAAAAAGAACTATGCAAGTAACCATTTTACAGGGAGGATGTTGTCCAGAAAGTTCCAGATCTTCAACCTATGTGGTCTAACCATTCAGAGACACTTCCACAGGATCATAATCACATGCTCTTGTTAACAAAATAAATTTTGTTCCAACTATGTATTTTTCAAGTTGATCTGGGAGCCAAAGGGCTGGTGGTTATTAAGAAAGATGCATTCTTTACCAACAAAGGGTTAGGATAAACATGAAGTCATGTAGTCCTTTACTCTAAATCATTCCAGAGGCATGTCAAAATTTTCTAATAAACAATTTATGGTAAATCTAAGGCACCTGTTCTAGAAAGGAATAGTGATTCCAGTCAAAGTTACTGATTTTCCATTTTATCTGAGGTTTTGTTTACCCATCATCATCGGAAAATGACTTATTGATAATATTCAACTTCTAACAAAACCCAATCTTCTTTCTGGTTATAAAGCAAACACCCCAATTTCAATTCCTCACATTTCCTGATCCTTTATTTCAAGCTAATTTTTCTGAAAATCTCTCTCAGCAAATATCATCTCTCAAAATAAATTTGGTAATCTTCACTAAAGCCTAGCAAAATCAGCAGTCAGCTACAAAGCCTTACAGCTATGTAGATAGAACTAGTCCCAGAGCTTTCAGTAACACCTGCAAAAAGGCCACCCATGGCAAGCCTGCACTTACTATACAACATAATTAAAGAGCAAGCAGCTGACATCATGATCTTGTCTACTATCTGAGATTCTCAGAATGTATTTTTAAACTGTATTCAGATCTGAGAAAAGATAACTATCTCCTGCCTCAGCTTCTTCGTTTTTAGATGTCAGTTTGTTCATTCCTTCCTTATGAAGCTAGAAACATTCCTCAACAAAAACCACAAAATATTTGAACATATACAAGAATCATGGTATTTAACAATGCTCTATAGGAAAGTCTTTAAAGGTACATCTTTTCCTAAGATAGCCGTAAGGTACACCCTGAATGTGATGAACATTCAAAGGATATAACAACAGCTGACTATTAAGGAGAGAATTTTAAATATCTAGTGAGATGACGAATGAAGCCAGAGGTGAACATGATAAACTGACTTGTAGTCTAGACAAAGATGAAGGAGGAGTTATGACTCATAGGGGGAATTCATCTTTAAATTCTCTGTCCCTATTATCACCTGTCAACTCCTGCCCCTTCTTCAAGTAAAGAAGTTGCACAAAAGTCTTTCTGTATATTAGATCTACCAGTAGCAGAATCAGCATTTTCACTAAAAGTAGAAATGAAGTATATAAAAGAGTATGAGACCCCTGAGAACAAATTGTGTTATTTTCAGCCATCCTATAGTATCAGAAAAGTGATATAAGGAGATTCACAAAACTAAGATTTTATTAAAAACAATTCAAACTTTCATCATTTACTAAGAACTGAGCTTTGAGAATAACTTAATACCTCGAGAACATCTACATGGACCCACCTTCTGGAGCCTGCATATGTATCACAGATTGCATAAATACTTAATCATTTAGACTTTTGGAAACTCAAATACTATTAGGAATATGACATCATAATGAAAAAGGTCCTAGAAACAGCTAATTATTTGTACAACACATACAAAGTACATAAATATCAGTAACTCCGGATATCAGAACTAAGGCCCATTTCTAATAGCAACAGGTGTAACAGGTGTTAGTTCATCTTTTTGAATACGCTCCCTAGGGGTTTAAGTAAATCATAACAGATTTTCTGCAAGCTTTACAAGGACTTCTAATAGGTCCTTTGTCTACTTGTTCTGCTTTGACCAAGACAGAAACAAACTGACATTTGTAATGCTACTAGCCTGTTGGTATGAGCTTGATGTGTATAATCCTAAACAAGAGATGCTTATGTTGAGAAGCTACAAAGGAATGCCTAACCTTTCTGAAATGATTTACAAAATTTAAGATAGACTTATTTTTCTGGGGAAAGAACATACAGTATTTATCAGATTCTCAAAGAGTTCGAAGAACCAAAAAAGTTAGAAACCACAGCTCCTAATTTGGGCAGGAAACATTTGACCACTTAACAGATTAACCTAAATGGGCAGATTTCATAAAGTCTAAGACAAAATATATGTGCTATTAAATAACTGCTTTCTAAATTGATGCTGCATTTTCTCCTTTCCTATTATGAGAAGCCTCTATTGATGAGAAACAAAAAAATCCTCTCCTTTTGTGATATGTTTAAAGCAAATACACATATGTGAACAAGTTAAAAAAGAAAGAAAAGACATCATATCCTCAAAACTTCTGGCTGAAATAATCTGAGAGTATCTGAAAGTGTTCATCAAAATGTCTGTATTATATCTTACAATTGCATATAAATCTGTAATTATCTCAAATAAAAAGGAAGTTAATTTTAAGTACTTTTTTTAATTTCAAAAAATGTGATTAAATGTTGTATAACATGTAGTTTTTAAACTTGTCATGATTTTAAAGCAGAGGTTGCAAGAAAAACATTTCAGACATTCAAAGCTATACCATGGAGCTGTGTGAAGGCAATTAACTGAGCTATCCTCTCTAAGAAAGAAATGTCACACAGATTACCTCACTTCGCCACATCAATCAACCATATCAACCATATAAGGTCTATTTCATATTATAGCAAGAGTGATGGAATTTTTTTCCTTGGCAAGGAATACAAATAGGTTATCATGCTATTTATTAAATATTGGTGTTCTGGGACATCCTAGAATTGATCCTGTTGGTGACACTGGTCACTAATTCAGTGCCACTCATGCTATAATCAATTTACTTCCTGCGATAATAGATGCCACTCTTCTTCCCACTAAAAACACTCCTGAAACATTCTGCCTATCAGAATAGTACTACTTATCAGCTAACACTTCTATTTTTTGCACATGTTGAAGAACCAGCTGTGTTTTGTCATTGACTCACTTGCTCTCTCAGCATTTCAATTCTCTTTGTCTTCCAGATAATTTCTGAACCCCCATATAAACCAGAGAACATCTCCTGTCATCTTGAACTGAAGAAGAACAGTGTAATAGGGAAGGGATGCTGCAGGGTAAATGAGGTCAGTCAGGCGTTTACACCACTGGCCTCTGTGGTTATCACCTGTAGCCTTGATCTTGTTAACATACAAGCTACGTAGGTGTGGGGCATGTGTGAGCCACACCTGAGCATAGGTGCGTGCACATGTTTAATTTAAGTGTGCACAACTGAGCCTAGACACTGTGGTGGAACAGCTACAAGAGGAAGAAACCACAAGAGAATGCCAGAGAAACACAAAGAAAAGAGCATATAGGGAATCACAGGGTGCTCAGGTTACTGTCTTCTGTCAGTTTGTTTCCCCTGCTTACCATTAAAACCAAGATCTTGAAAATTCTCCTTCAAATTGCTAGAACTAATGATAAACCTAACAAAATGGATGGTTGCAAAACAGATGCAAATTTCTCACTAAATGAGAATTAAACAAGTTAATTAAACAAGTTAATTTTCAATAGTTATCAGCACTTTCTAAATCGCCATCCTAAAAAACAAACTCACACATTGAGATGAGCTAGCAAAGTTTTGGTAGCTACAGAAAACCATCTAATAATGCAATGTACTCATCACTTTCGCTCACCTTATGTATGTATAATTCCAGTAAATTTATAACTCCTGCAGCATGTTGAACTTGAGTAACTGTTCTTTGAAAAGACAGCTTGGACCTTGGCCCATATCACCAGGTGACTATGAGTCAGAAATTTACAAATAAGCAACCCCAAATACAGTGAATTACCCACTATTTTCATCAAGCAAGGGCTCTTCTAAAGCACCAACTCAGGAAAGCTGCTTACCAGACTTTTCAGTAGAAAAGCAATAGAAACCACCCACTACTCCTTTGTTTTACCCTTAAGGCAGATTTGTTCACTTTCTTTCTCAACATATCTTCTCGGTCAGAAAGCTTTAGATTCTCATACATGGCCATTGCTATTACTAGTGCTTTGCCTACCATTTTACATCTCCCAGGCACCATAACCAGTTCAATTCATACACTCAGTCTTTCTAAAATGGCTGAATTCTTAAGAGATCCAATTTTAACAAGAAAGTAGTGTTTTCAACCTACCCAAAAAGAGCTACTCCAAACCACTAACAAAATTTTGGTAGTATGTTATCAAGTGTAAGCAATGCCTTCCTTCTAGACCAATACCCTGTAGGGTGATACATCTGTGAAAGTAATATTTCAAACCTAGATGATCTGCTTAGTGGGGGAAGCAACAAGTTGCTAAATTATGGTTTTCAGACCAATCTAAGGAACCCAGTCCTGTGAATTGTGTATCTATATATACACACATATACATACATATATCATATATGTGTGTATGTATATATGTATTTATAAATACATCATTCTAAACATAGAGTGAGTGAGGAGTCCTGATATAGTATCATTCTAAACATAGAGTGAGTGAGGAGTCCTGATATAGTAAGTACTTCAAGTATACAGGTAATACAGGAACCTCCCTGGTGGCACATGTGTTAAATCTCCATGCTGTAATGCTATCACTACTGATTTCCAGCATCCACTTATGGCACAGCAGACCTCTCCTTCTTGCCCACTATTGCTGCCCTCAACAGTATATTTCAGTTGATATGCTGTTCTGCTCCCCATGCTGTCTCCAATAAAGCCTCTCATCCACTGCTCCCCTGACCTTACACCCCAGTTTTTATACACATAAATAAATATTTCCACAAGTAACATAGGCACTTTTCTCTAAAAGCTAGCCCTTGCAGTATACTAGGCTGAAGCAAATTCTCTGGTCTGGATCTCTATAAAATAATCAGTCTAAATTAGGTCTAAGCAGCTAGCAGGTGACACAGTTAAGGGCCCACTTTGGCTACTTAGTAGCTGTAAGATGTAAATAACTTATTGAATCTTTCAGGACCTTTTTTTTTTTTTTTTAACATAAAGATGAAACAAAGGACCAACTGAGATTGGAACGTTTTTTCCAGCTTGATCATTTCATGATTTATTGATGGCTAGGCCTAGTAACTACACACATCGAAGTTGTACCTTTTAAATTATGAGCTGAAGGCATGTCATGCATTAGTTCTCCCTCTGTTGCCACTCTTCTCCCAAAAACCACTAAGACAAGAGAAGAGTGGTAGGAATGAAGCAGCATAAACCCAAAGAATGAAAGTGGAAATGACAACAAAATTTTAGCAATGGAAAGCGGGTGGATGAATGGTTATTAACAGAAGACTTGAGAAAGTTGATATACAACATAACTTCTAGAAGCTCAAGCTCAACTTGTAACATTAAGTTATTGTGGAAGTGGGGATAAATATGCAGTAAAAAACTGGAGTAGATAAAGTCTATTTAAGAAATATGTGACATCAACTCATGAACAGATAAACAAAATTTTGTATAACTATAAACAGAACATTATTTGAACATAGAAAGGAATCAAAGTACCAGCACAAGCTATAACAGAAATGAACACTGAAAACATTATGGTCAGTGAAACAAGCCAGATACAGAAGGACACATATTGTATAATTCTATTTTATATGAAATGTCTAGAACAAGCATAGTTATAGAGACAGAACATGGTTATCAGAGACTATTAAAAGGTATCCAGTTTCTGTTTGGGTTGATGGAAATGTTCTGGAATTAGATGATAATGGTGATGGTTGAACAACACTGTGAATATACTATAATCTGCTAAGTATATGCTTTAAAATGATGAATTTCTGTTCATGAATTATATCTCAATTTAAAAATAAAAACCTAGATGGACCTTCCCATTCCATATAGCCTCCATTCCAGAAGAAAACTGTATTTTTTACAAAGGACAAAAGGATGAGGCAGGCAAAAATGGGTGATGGTGGTTAAAATGCACAAACTTCCAATTATAAGATAAATAAATCCGAGATATAATGTAGAGCATGGTTACCACAGTTAACAATACAGTACTGCATATCTGAAAGCTGCTAAGAAAGTAGATCTTCTCATCACAAGAACATTTAATAATTATATGTGGTGATGGATGCTAACTAAACTTATGGTGGTAGTCATTTTACAACATATGCATGTATCAAGTAAGTAATTTGCACACCTAAAACTAATATAATGTTATATGTTACATACCTCTCAATTAATAAAAAAATACAACAGTGTGGGTTTGTTTTATTTAGGATTATAGCTGATGTATCAGACATCAATCACTAATAAACCACAGACATAGCAGAGGGCAAGGCATCATTCTAAAAATAAGGAAATGAGAGAAATCTTACATACCAAATGCTGAGACACTATTCCAATAAGTTGGCTCTCAGAAAAATGGCAACCCTCAAGGCAGATATTTGGAGTACCCTTATCTGTGAATCTGATCAGCCCAAGAAAAAAAGACCTAGAGATACTGTTGGTACAGGGAAGAAACTACAGCCAAATCATTCTATAGTGACCAAAGTCCACCTATGTACAGAGTTTTCCGTTTTCTAGTATATTATTCTTAACTGTAAATTGATAGCCAAAGATCAAGAGACAATTGGCAAAGATTCTAAGATTTAAAAAAGACCCCTCATATAATCAATGAATGCAAATTTGAGGTAGTAAAAAAATCATGTAGAAAGCTGAAATTTCAAAAATACTATGTTGGGACTTTAAGTAACCACAGACCAGTAATGTGTACAACTAGCGCCAAGATTCTGTTTTCTAATAGTATTCTCCAGTTAAAAAAACAATAAAAAAAGGGTTACTTAGAGAAATGACTAGTTCTATAAGAGAACAGGAAATACATTGGATGAGCCTGGAGCATCTTATAGAGCCAGAAAGAATGTACTCAAAAAAAAAAAAAAAAAACCCACACACTTTCATAACCAGTGTATTAAAGAAACATTGAAAGATCTCCCAAAGGTCAGAATAATTTGAGCAACAATAATTTGAGCAACAAAATATAATAGTTGAAATGTAACCCAAAATATAAAATATATATGCATGCATATTAATAAAATGATTAAATACATAAGGGAGAATAGACAAATCTCCCACGTAGAAGAATTTCAAATAATTTATATTGATACTCTGTTCTCAAAGAAGTAGAAAATAACTTCCCACTCCTTAAGTATGGGTTACTCAAAGGGACAAAAAATTACTTTATTGGGCCCTCCCTGGTGGCGCAGCAAGTTAAAGCACAGCACTGAGAATCTAAAGCCACTTCCGCATGAGTTCGATTCCACCTGCCCAGGAGGTGACCACATGGTGCGGCAGACCTCTCCTGACCAGCCCGCTGCTCCCCTCAGCCGTGTACTTCGTCAGTTGGCCTGTTCTGCTCCCCACTCTGTTTCTGGTGAATCCTCTCACCCTCCACATCTTTGGCCTGTACCCCAGTTCTGTATGAGTAAATAAATCTTTTTAAAAAAATTACATTGAAAAAACAATACAAACACTACCAGGTGATCAAGACTAATCAACAATGATGTCAAGATAATTTCTATGGATGCATCCTTGACATATATGTACTGCTGAAGCAAGCACTATGTATCCTTGATACAATATGAAAAGAATGAAATTTACCACTTTAGTTTCCTTTCAAAAAAAGGTAAGAAAAATACCACAAACAACTGACCACTATCCTTCAAGACTGCTGTCTTTATATATTTACATCATTCTTCATTTTTGTACATTGTATGCTTCTCCTCTCAGATATAGTCCCCATAAAAAATTCCCACCACCAAAAAAAATTAAAAATAAAAAAATAAAAATCCCACCACCAATTCATCTGTGCACCATCACCATAGTCCCTTATGCTCTTTCCTCCTCTGTTTTGATCCCTCTGCCCAAAAAGTCTTTGATTTATAGTGACCTGTTAATTTTTTTTAATTATTATAATTTTTTGGTTCCTTATTTGGTTCCCCTACATTCCCCCTGTAACTGAAACCATCCAATATTTTTCTTTTTCTTTCTGTCTTAGTTCACTGAGCATAGTCCCTTCTAGTTCCATCCATGTTACTGCAAATGGCATGAGTTTATTTTCCTTTAATTGCTGAGTAATATTCCATTGCATATATACACCACATCTTTTTGATCCAGTCATCTATTTTTGGGCATTTGGGTTGTTTCCATATCTTACCTATTGTAAATAAGGCTGCAATAAACATAAGAGTGCAGGTGTCCTTTTGAATTATGTTTTTGTGTTCTCTGGGTCAATTACTTGAAGTGGAATTGTTGGGTCATATGGTAGCTCCATTTTTAGTAAAAACTGAAGGAATGCCTGAAAAACTGTTACAACTAAGAGAAGCCTAAGACATAACAACTAACTGTAATACTGAAATCCAGGATAAGAGTATTAGGCAAAAAAAAAAAAAAAAAAAGAATAAGAATCTAAGAAATCTAAGAAAATCTTAATAAAATAGAGTTCATCAGTAAGTCTAATGTCCACATAACACTATTTCAAAGAGAGATCAGAAAAAATTAAGGGGAAGATATTATCATAAATGAAGAGCATGAATTTCCACACTGAAAGTGCTTTTCAAAGATCTAATAACATAATGGATAAAAACAGACTTATACTTTACTTAATAATAATAATAATAGCAATAAAAATCAGTATTAGTTCATTAATACTACAAAAGTGCCATACTGATATAAGATGTTAAAGGAAACTGGGTATGGGGGAACTCTTGCATTACCATCTTAACTTTCTACAAATCTTATTCTAAAGTACAAAGTTTATTTAAAAGGTTTTTAAAATTATATCCCATTTAAATAAAATGTTCAGAATAAACAAATCTATAGAATCAGAAAGTTTGTGATTGTTTGCAGTGGGGGGTACACAAAAAGACTTTATGTCAATTATATCTGAAATTTGTTTAAGAAAAAGACAATAAGCTTATGGAAATTAAAAATGTACTCTGTCAAACTAGAATTAACCAAGGTAAACTGGGATACAAAAAATTAAATCCATCATGAGAGAGTAGAAAGAATAATTCCAAGCAAAAGGAAAGAGACATCCCTAGGGGTGTATTGGCCCAGCAAGCCAAGATATCAAACAATCCAGACTGATGGAATAAGGGCAAGGAGCCACACCTTGTATCAGATTTTCAGAGATCTGTGAACCAAAAACTATCATCAACCACTGCTCTAAGGTATTCCTTACAGACTTTCCCAAGGGTAAATCATAACATACTTCTACAACAAAAAGTATCTTTCAGCTGTTGCAAATCTCAAAGAGAAGAAATGAAGAGAAAAATGAAGTACATTAACAGTTTTCCTGATTGGATATCATCATATGGAAATAAAAGCAAAGAAAGGAAACAGAAGCACAGTTAAAGCACTCTGGCAGTCTAGTGAATCTGAGTTCAGGTGAAATTTGATATCTTAATTCTATAGAACTTAATATAGAACTTAATATAGAGTTCCTGAGTCTAGCATCACCTATAAAATGGACTGCCTGTTTCTAAAGTTAAAACTATAATATCTGCCACTGATAATTGGGAATGTTAATACCTTCCACCTACAGCTTTTCTAGTAAATTCTTAAAGACATCCTAAAGATTATTTTTTTAATGGAGAATTTATCTCCTACCTACCTCAATAAATGAGATAGCGAAGAAAATCATACAAAAAAATTTAAATCAGAACAAAGACCATTACAAGAAGTAAACAACTTTGGAGCATAAGGAGAAAAAAAAAAGAACAGTAAGATTGGGGAAGGAAAGAGCCAGAGTGATTTTCAAAATGTTTATCAATACAATGTGGAAACCAAGCAAACAGAACAAATGCTAGCCATATACATATGGCATATAGGGTGGATAATAATCTTGGATAGAGCCCTAAGGAACAAGCAAACAGAGAGGCTTGATACTGCTATTAGTTGTTGGCTCACTAGAACTGCAACTGTTCATCCTAACATCTATCATTTGAACCAGGTAAAGAAAAAAAAAATCCTCTTTTAAGCAACTGCATGGTAAAATATAGAGTTCCTGGGTCTAGCATCACCTATAAAATGGACTGCCTGTTTCTAAAGTTAAAACTATAATATCTGCCATTGATAATTGGGAATGTTAATACCTTCCACCTACAGCTTTTCTAGTAAATTCTTTAGCCGGCTAAAGAATATAGAATACATACATACATACATATATACATGTGTGTATACATATATATATATATATATGTATATGTAGAGAGAGAGTGTATAATCCTGAGGGTTTACTTGAAATCATTTCATAAATACAGAGTATGTATTGACCATACCTTAAGGAAGTGAAAAGAAGAACGCTCTTGGAGGGAAGTGAGAAAGTCTGAAATTCTACACCCATTCAGGGCAAATAAAGCTTATGCAAACTACACTATAAGATTATAGAATCACATTATAAGATTATAATCCTGGGCTCCAGTTTCTCCACCTTCATATAAAGTACCTACTAACTTCCTTGGTTTTCCTTATTTTCAACCATCCTTCTCTCCCTCTATATACATTATGCACACTAACCCACTTTTAGTTCCTCAAAAATATGGTATTTTTTCATGCCTTCATTCTTACATAGATGCTATTCACTACCTAAAGTGATCTTCATACCTTTCCCTGCCAGATTAGCTAACCTACATTTATTCAAATGAACATTATCAAAAAATACAGCAAAGTCCGGTCTCTACTAGCTGCAGTTCTTAGAGCAGCAAGCCAGAATGAACACTGCTCAGAGATAAAGTCCTGCAGACAGGACTGGAACTGATTATCCCTTGAACAGTAAAGACCACAGGGTTGACAGTGAAGATTTTCACACTACACAGAACAGACAGTGAGAGGAGAGAGAAACCTGGGAGTTGTAGTCTATGACAGGGCATAACAGTGGCGGGGTTGTCAGTTCAACCAGGAGACTGGCAGATGGGGGAACAAGGTTGTGGGTAAGCACATTCCTTTGATGGGGGGGAACATGTGGAGGAGCTATGGTGCTCCACACAGGCTGGGTTTCCAGTAAAGATAATAGCAAAGCAGGCATTCTGACTGTACTCCCAATTCCCATCCCCTGGGCCTGGTGCCACCTTACCTTGTGAACAGCATTGAGAGCACAGTGACTGCCAGGTCAGTCATCCCAAACCCCAAAAAAGAGAATTATCAAAGCTGAGATAAATAAAAGGCAATTCCATCACAACTCATCCACACCACTTCTGAATGCCCAAGCCCCCTCCCCTAACCTGCTGATGCAACAACTACAAAACAGCTACAAACAGCAAAGGCCAAAATGGATGGGAAGATGGAATGGAGGGGAGGGAGGGAAGGAGAAAGAGAAAGGAAAGAGGAAGAAAGGGAGAGGAGGGTGGGTGAATGAATGAACAACTATATATGATTACAGAATCAAACAGTACAATGTTGTAATAAAAAGATGTGTGGACCAATAGAGCTGAGAGCCCAGAAATAAAACCATATTTATATAGACAGTTAATTTATGACAAGGAACCAAAAAGATGCAATAGAGAAACAAATGATATTGGGAAAACTGGACAGCCAGACGCAGAAAAACAAAACTAGACCACTTTCTCATATCATACACAGAAATCAACTGAAAATAGACTAAAAAACTGATTGTAAAAACCAGAAACCATAAAATACACAGAAGACATAGGCAATGTTCCATAACATCAGCCTCAGTGATGTCTTTGGGGACTCAACTTCAAAGACAAGGAAAACTAAAGTAAAATAAACAAATGAAACTCAAAAGCTCCTGCAGTACAAAAGAAACTATCATTAAAATGAAAAGACATCCTACATCAAATAAGGGAAACCATTTGCACATCACACAGCCAGTAAAAGGATAATAGCCAAGATTAAAAGAACTCAACAAAAAGAAAAATAGAATTCAAAACATAAGCAGAAGAGTTAAAAAGACACTTCTCCAAAGAAGACATAAAGATGGCCAACACTCACATGAAAAAATGCTCAAGAGCATGCATCATCATGAAAATGCAAATCAAAACTACAATTAGACAGACAACAGCACAGTCCCAGAACTGCCCATTTCAAAAACATCAGAAAAAACAAATGTTGGTAAGGGTGTAGAATAAAGGCATCCTCATACACTGCTGTTGGGAATGGAGACTGGTTCAGCCTTGGAAGAAAACAAAATAGAGGATCCTCAAAATACTAAAAATAGGTCTACCATATGATCAACAATTCCACTCCTAGGCAAATCTACCTCAAGAATGCAAAGATACTAATTCAAAATGTTATATGTACCCCAGCACTATTTATAATAGATAAAATGGAGGAGGGATTCCAAATTCCGTAGGAGTCTAAACTTTGAGGAAGGCAATTTGGCAACATCCAAAACATGAAATTGTCCATTCTCTGTATGTATACAGTCTAGTTTAAGTAAATAATCCTACAGAATGACTCCTACATGTGTAAAAATATATGGATAAAGACATTTGAAAAAAGGAAAAGTTTAAGCTACTTCCTGTATCTACTAAAAAGGTCTCTATATTAATGTGGGATACTATTTTAAGAATTTAGTTATATCTTACATTATAAATTGTAATAAGCCTCCTTTTTATGTTAACTTGTCTGAATGAGTTGCTGCTCCTTAAAATTAACTCTCAACCAGGATCAATAAAATAGCAGTGTAATGCTTCACAATGCTGAAATATACTCATGATAGAACATTAAATGAAGAAAATTAAGGCAAAATTTGACATTTCATTTTATCGCAATATGTAAAACTTTCTACACATATGCCTTACATATATAAAAAAAAGGTCTCTATATTAATGTGGGATACTATTTTAAGAATTTAGTTATATCTTACATTATAAATTGTAATAATTATCTGGATGACAGTTATTATAATTATAAAATTGTAATAATTATCTGGATGATAATTATCCACTATATAGATAAACCCATTTTTAATACTTTTTTTTAAGATTTATTTATTTATGCATACAGTACTGGGGTACAGGCCAGAGGTATGGGGCAATGAGAGGATTCACCAGAGATAGAATGGGGGTAGAACAAGCCGACTGACAAAACACTGCTGAGGGAGCAGCGAGCGGGTCAGGAAAGGTCTGCCATGCCATGTGGGTCAGATCCCCAGTGGGGATTGAGCTCATGCTGAAGTGGCTTTAACTTCTTAGTGCTGTGCTTTAACCCGCTGCACCACCAGAGAGGGCCCGATAAACCCATTTATATATATATGTTAGACTATATACTTTAGGATTTGTGTTAGCTATAACTGCAATAAAATTTTTAACTGGAAGGAACAACACAAACACATTAAAATGTTAAAGTTAATTCTGAAAAAAAAAGTTAATTCTGGATAAAAGAACTAATATGTGTCTTATTTCTGTACTTTTCTGTAATTTTAAGTTCCCCATAGAAATACACATTTTCTAACTCAATTTTTATTTTTAGAGAAAAATATCATTCCTCACATGATTAACCTTGAACCACGTTTGTCCCAGCCCTGAAATTCTATAATTTATGTATATTTGTACATATTAAGTGAGCATGAAACTAATCAGTGGATAAGCAGAGAATTATGTTCCTTGTTCAGGGTCATACCCAAAGTCAAGGCCTCTGTAATAAATTTTGCAAGCTATAAACCAAAGCTAAAGAATAGTATTCTGTACCTCCCTTCAGGAACAGATTATTTTCTGTTATCACTGATTTATATGCCTGACTTCAAAAAAAAAAAGTCAATCAAGGGACACCACCTAGATTTCACACATCTATGTAAACAGCTGTCCCATCAAGTTAGTCTTTCAATAACAGACAGATATGTGATAGAGGACTTTAGATACAGGGAAAACAGGCTTCCATTTCCTGCTAGAAGATCTCAGGCACATTCTTTAAATTCTCTATACTCTAATTTCCTAATCTGTAAAGTGAAAATAATGCCACCTGTCACCTAATTGAAGTGTATTCATTCAATAAACAATAAATTCCTATTAATTTAATCATCTATTAAGAAGAGGAATGGAAGCCTACTATAACCTCATTTTCTTGCCTACATCACCAATCCTCTACAGTGTACTTGTGAATGTGAGTCAGCTGAGGCTAACACAAAAATGGGTAGAACATAGCTAATTGGTTCATATGAAGACAAACTCAATGACCTTGACCTCAATACAACACACTCATAACTGAGCTAAGCTGCCAACAGAGCTAGATCAGCAGACCAACAATCCTCCACAGAATACTAGACATGCTTCTAGAAGATAAAACTACAAAAGCTTAAAAACCACTTTCCACATGATAAAAATGCAAGGGAAAGAATATGTTTCATGCAGATATATGAGAAAATGGGTTGGGAGAAAAATATTAGGTAATTATTTAGGAAAGAAAGGGACTGAATACTATTTGGACACATAGAAGCCTCACAACTTAGCAAAACTAAGTAGATGTCAGTTTAGCAACTCCTAAATAGTTGATTTATTTTTCTCAATGAAACTGTGATCCTGAACCAATAGTTATGGTTAAATAAATTAAAATTAGATTCATATTTACAAAGGTATGTTCATCTAAGCTATTATATAATTTACCTTTATAAGTTAAAAATTATAAACTAGGGCCTTCCCTGGTGGTGCAACGGATTAGGAAGCAGCACTACAAGCAAGCCGCCTCAGTGCTTTTTTTATCCCCTCCTGCCCCAGTGGTGACCCACGTGGCGCGGCAGACCTCTCCTGACCCGCCCGCTGCTCCCCTCAGCAGTGTACTTCGTAGATCTGCCTGTTCTGCTCCCCACTCTGTCTCTGGTAATCCTCTCACCCTCCACATCTCTGGCCTGTACCCCAGTTCTGTATGAATAAATAAATAAATCTTTAAAAAAAAAATTATAAACTATCAGATCAGTACAAAAATGCCTCTCCAATCAGCATCATAACCTCTAAATATTACTTTGGCCCTCATTTTTTTAAGTATGGGAAAACAACCAGATTCCAACTTTCTTTCCTTTCTCAGCAGAGAAAAACTGTGGAAGTTTGGCTTATTAAAATTCTAAGGGGCCCCCCTGGTGGCGTACGGATTAAAGTCTCAGGGCTACCAAGTGATTGCCAGCCACTGCAGCCTGAGTTCAATCCCAAGCCAGGAAGCTAACCCATATGGCATAGAAGACCTCTCCTGTTTCTCCTTTTGCTCTGCTCAGCAGTGTTTATCAATAGGTTCTGCTCCCCACTCTGTCTCTGGTGAATCCTCTCACCACTGCCACCACCTCTAACCCCAAACCCCCACACCTCTGGCTTTACCCCCATTCTTCTATGCATAAATAAATACGGTCTTACCCAAAAAGCATTAAGCGCTGGGTTGGAGGGAATGAAGTAAAATTAACAAAGTTCAGTGCTGTATTTTATATCAGAGGGGGGAAAACATATTGCTTAGTCTTGCCATTTATATAATAGGTGCTTGATAATACAACAAGTGTCTATGAAAAGGTAGAGGCTTCCTATTTAGAGTTTGCAACAAATGTATGTGACCATGTATGTAACAAAGTTCTGCAGTATCATAATTTTATAATGAACTGTGGTTTTTAAATCGGAAAAGAAATTCAGAAAAATTTTAATAGTCACTGTCAAAGACTCTGGGAAAAACAAGAAAGGAGACACATAATCAGCCCCAAAACAAAATCTCTGGTTTTCTTAAACAATATAACAGTACTTAATGCTTATCTTTATAATTTAGCAAAAACATTGTTAGAAGGTCATTATTTTAAAACTATAAAAACGAAAGGAAAAAGACACATCAGAGATAACATAATTGAGAAAATAACTGTCTTTTGACATGCCTGAAAAGTAATTTTAATGTATTATAACAAAAATGCATGCAAATTGTTATAAAATGGTTTTATCCGTATATCTTATAAACTATGGTTATTATTTCTAAATCATCTCCTCCTGTCTTCCTGGCTTTAAAATTCCTAAAACTTTCTCTGTTGCTTCCCATCTCTTTTCATCATAAAGAATAAAGTAAACCAAAAGTCACAGTCAGCCCCAAAACCAAAACAACAAAAGATGCAAACTGCAGGTTAGACTGAGGGATTTCTGAGGTTAGAAGGGATTTCTGAGGGATTTCCCAAAGAAAAGACCTCAGACAAAAAGCATAAAGCACCCTGAGATTTCCACACACAAAAAAGGGAGTTTCTTAGAAACAAAGTCCTAGTAAATATTTGGTCTTAGAAAAACATTTTCAGAACTGGTAAGAGTAGTGAGAGAGGGAAAAATATATACAACAATAACTTGCCTTATAATTCAGAAAATGAGTAACCTAGCTTTTCTGCTGAGAGCTTCTCTACTGCAGTGAAGGTTGAGGACTGATTAAAAGAGACCACACACACAAACTCTGCTATTCAGTGGTTCAGTTCCCCAAATCTATAATTTAAAAAACTAATATCATCAATTGTAGGAGAGCAGACAGAAGGCCTGGATTCTGACAGTTCTTTTTTTAATTTTTTTTTAAAGATTTATTTATTTGTGCATACAGAACTGGGGTACAGGCCAGAGGCTCAGGGGCCGTGAGAGGCTTCACCAGAGACAGAGTGGGGAACAGAACAAGCAGATCGATGAAGTACACTGCTGGGGGGAGCAGCGGGCGGGTCAAGAGGTCTGCCGCGCCATGTGATCACCTCCGGGGTGGGGGGGAATCGAACTCATGAGAAAGCGGCTTTAGATTCTCAGTGCTGTGCTTTAACCCGCTGCGCCACCAGGGAGGGCCTGACAGTTCTTTTAATTTGTTTGTAACACTGTACAAAACCTGCATATTAAGTGAGGCTGAAAAATTTTAAGAAGAGCTTTGAAGTACATTGCAAAACTGTAGTCTTCAAATATCAGTCACTACCATCTGTTAAAAATGAGAATATTCAGGTTTATGGACAGCTAATCTTTGACAAAGGAGTAAAGCGGATACAATGGAACAAAGAAACTTTGTTCAACAAACGGTGCTGGGAAAACTGGGAAGCTACATGCAAAAAAATGAAACTAGATCACTACCTCACTCCATACACAAAGACCTAGACATAAGAATGGAAATCATAAAATACCTGGAAGCAAAGATGGGCCGAACACTACACGACATACACTTCAGTAACATCTTTGAAGATACAGCACCCAAAGCAACGATAGTGAAGGAAAGGATAAACAGATAGGACTACATCAAGTTAAAGAGCTTCTGTACAGCAAGAGACATTACAAAAAAGAGACACACATCCCACTAATTGGGAAAATTATTTTCTCACACAAAACTAGCGATAAAGGATTGATCACAAAGATATACAAAGAACTGATGAAAAGCAACAAAAATAAACAACCCCATCACAAAATGGGCACTTTTCCAAATAGGAAATGCAGACAGCCAACAAGCATATGAAAAAATGTTCAACATCACTTGTAATAAGGGAGATACAAATTAAAACCTCACACCAGTGTGAACAGCACCTCTTAAAACAACTAGCAACAACAAATGTTGGTGAGGATGTGGAGAAAAAGGAACTCTCCTGCACTGTTGGTGGGAATGCAAACTAGTACAACCACTATGGAGAACTGTTTGGAGGTTCCTCAAACTGCTAAACATGGAGCTTCCCTACGACCCAGCAATCCCATTCCTAGGTATCTACCCAAAAGACACAAAAAAATTGATTCAAAAAGACACCTGTACCCCCATGTTTATTACTGCTTTATTTACAATTGGAAAGACATGTAAACAACCCAAATGTCCAAAAGTAGATGACTGGATTAAAAAGATATGGTACATATACACAATAGAATATTACTCAGCAACCAAAAAAAAATAAACCATGCCTTTTGCAGCAACATGGATGGAGCTGGAAAAATTCATGGTTAGTGAAATAAGCCAGTAAGAAAAGGAAAAATACCAGATGGCTTCACTCACAGCAGGAGTATAAAGGACCAGGCAAGAAAATAATAATAACGAACAACTAAATATAGGAGACATTTTACAGGGGTAGAATGGGGAATGGGACCAAAAACAGTCGGGGAGGGAAGCGCACAGGACTATGGTGATGGCACATGGTGATTTAGTGATAGGAACCCCACGGGGATTACAACTGAGATGGAAAAAGGCATAAAATGACATAAAAGTAAACTATTATATATTTTTTTAAATGAGTGTATTATCTCCAATGTCTCTGACATTTTTTATTCTGTGACCAATATAAACAAATGCACACTCAAGATTATGTTTTGCCAAATATGCTAATTTAGAAATCAAGGAATTCCATACTCCCAGAGAGATGAAGGTTAATAAGAGGAACCTGCAGTTTTCTTCTTGATAAGGCCCCTTAGCACTCTACAAAAATATGTAAGACTAACCCAACCAGTTCAGCTCTAACAATAAACCACAGAGTGTCTAGAGAAATTGTGACCTGATTTACCCAAACATTAATGAACAAATAACTTACTAATTTAACAGGGAATAATGACAGATTCTACAGATGACAATCAAACAACTATTCTAAGCATTATATTTGAGAAACTTGATTGTCCAAACTATGTCTGTTCCCATCTTAAGTCCCAGAGTTAAATTAGGAGCTTGAAAACTGGCACAAGCTTTCATCTTCTGCCACTCATAAATCAAGAGTTCTACATACTCCAAACAAAAACTAGCCATAACAAAACATCTGGAAATGGGCATTTGATAATTTCTACCTCACTTAGTAATTCTGGAAAACTCAATCTAATATTCTGCAAGGACAGCCTATATGTAATCTCTGAATTTATCAAAAGTCATCAGTTTCTAAAAGGCAAGGCTCTCTCTTTTCCTATGACATATCCAGATGAAATCTAACTCATATCAAGTATAACTTCCTCATGTATCCTGAGAGATCTCCTAAGGTCACTTGAGAGTAATCTGAATTCAGGAATGGCAACAGGAATTGAGGGACTAAGTCATGTCCAAGCATATCTTCTACTAGAATCAGCAAAAAAAAAAAAAAAAAAAAAAAAAAAAAAAAAAAAAAAAAAAAAACAAGCTTATAAAAGGATATAAGACTGGAAATGGGTGTTGCCAAAGGTAGCCTTAAGCAAAGAAAACTTTATTTTTAATCCAGGAAGGAAGGAAGGGCTGAGCAGAGAATTTGGTTTAAGCACCAAACATGATTCAAGATTACCTAAAGAGAAGGGACCCAGTGTCATTAAACATCCATACATTCATGTTCTCCTCCCTACTATGAGAGAGTATGAAATGGGATTCTTTTGTTTAAGAATATACAGTCTGTTCAAGAAAAGTTAACATGCAGTTTTAAAATGCTTTGTGTTGGCTGCTTTGTAATTGTTACCTGTTTGTCAATCTCTTATTTGTTCTCCCTTAATTAAGAAAGAAAACTCAATACCTAGTTTAGGTATTGGATCACTAGCAGTATCCCCCGATTCCTGAGGTAAGTTGTCAGGATTTGAGTTTTGCTTCATCTAAGAGTTGGAGTTTCACAGCAAAGATTCTTTTATAAAATGACCATGAAAGAATTAGCATAGCATTGTCCAGACTGATAGAGGAAAAATATAATTAAATTGAGCTCATATTAACTCCCTATCTGTAACTGACTTATCAGAACTTTCAATAGTTGTTTCGCCTCTCACAAGAGATCTATTTTTTTTTCCTTTAAGATGTTTTTACATTCAGCTGGGAAAGGTTAGATAGAGGGATCAAAACATTGGGAAAACACAAGAGACTATATTGACAGTTGATAAGAGTCTGGGTAGTGGTAATTTTATGGGGAGTACACGCAAGAGGAGAATGAATAATGATGTAAAAAGTATATAAATACTTTATATACTATAAAAGTATATTTATATACTATATAAAAGTATATAAAGTAAAAGAAATCTTTCTTAGACATCAGATATATGCAAATCCAACCCACAAAAAGATACCACTTCATATGCACTAGGATGTTTATAATCAAAAAGACAGATAAAAAAAATTGTTGGTGGGCCCTCCCTGTTGGCGCAGCGGGTTAAAGCACAGCACTAAGAAGCTAAAGTCACTTCAGCATGAGTTTGATCCCTGCCTGCCCTGGAGGTGACCCACATGGTGCAGCAGACCTCTCCTGACCTGCCCACTGCTCCCTTCAGTCAGTGTACTTTGACGATCTGCCTGTTCTACTCCACATTCTGTCTCTGGTGAATCCTCTGCCTGCCCCTGAACTTCTGGCCTGAACCCCAGGTCTGTATGCACAAATAAATAAATCTTTAAAAAAAATTGTTGGTGAGAATAAAGACAAAGAAGAACCCTCCTTTTCTGCTCATGGGAAAAATGTAAACTAGTACAGCTATTTTATAAAACAATCTGTAATTTCTCAAAGGTTAAATGTGAAATTACCACATGACCTAGGATTTCTACTCCTAGGAATATATACAAAAGAAATGAAAATAGGGCCCTCCCTGGTGGTGCAGCGGGTTGAAGCGCAGCACCGAGAAGCTAAAGCCACTTCCGCATGAGTTCCATTCCCGCTGGCCCCGGAGGTGACCACATGGCGCAGTAGGCCTCTCCTGGCCCGCCCGCTGCTCCCCTCAGCAGTGTACTTCGTTGATCTGCCTGTTCTACTCCCCACTCTGTCTCTGGCGAAGCCTCTCGCCGCCCCTGAGCCTCTGGCCTGTACTCCAGTCTGTATGCACAAATAAATAAAAATCTTAAAAAAAAAATTAAAAGAAAATATATGCCCAAACAAAACATGTACACAAATGTTCATAGCACATTATTCATAACGATCAAGAATTATAAACAACCCAAACACCAACACCCATCAAATGAAGGGTAAATAAAATGTGGCATATTCATACAATGCAGTATTACCTGTCATGAAAAGAAATGAGATAATGATACATCCTAAATATGGGAGAAATTTGAAGACACACTAGGGAAAGAAAAATAGTCACAAAAGGCCATATATTATATGATTTCATTTATATGGAAGTCCCAGAATAGACAAATCTATAAAGATCAAAACAGATTCATGGTTACTTAAGGTTGGAGGTTAGGGGGGGTAGAAGGAAGTAGAAGTGACTACTAACAGGTATCGGTTTTGTGGGGAGAGTGATGAATATCTTAAAACTAATAGTGATCGGGCCCTCACTGGTGGCGCAGCGGGTTAAAGCACAGCACTAAGCTTAAGCCACTTCCACATGAATTCGATCCCCGCCTACCCTGGAGGAGATCCACATGGTGTGGCAGACCTCTCCTGACCCGCCCACTGCTCCCCTCAGCAGTGTATTTCGTACATCTGCCTGTTCTGCTCCCCACTCTGTTCCTGGTGAATCCTCTCATCCTCAGCATCTCTGGCCTGTACCCCAGTTCTGTATGAATAAATAAATAAATCTTTAAAAAAATAACTAATAGTGATCAATGTAAAACTCTGACTATACTAAAAAATGCTAAGTTACATATGTTAAATAAGTTAATTAATTTGTGAATAAAACCCAATAAAGTTGCTTAAATATATTAGAGGAGGAGAGAGCCCACATATATAAGTGATAAAGCAAAATGGAACAAACTGCTAATTGACACATATGGAGAAAGGATAATTTTCTGGTACTTTTCATGTCATTCTTATATGTAAAGTTATATTAAAAGAAAAGTCTCAAAAAAGATATCCCTTATAGGGGGGGCCCTCCCTGGTGGCACAGCGGGTTAAAGCACAGCAGTAGGAAGCTGAAGCCACTTCCACATGAGTTCCATCCCCTCCTGCCCCATCCCCTCCTGCCCCTGTGGTGATCCAAAGGCGCCACAGACCTCTTCTGGCCCACCCACTTCTCCCCTTAGCAGTGTACTTTGACTATCTGCCTGTTCTGCTCCCCACTCTGTCTCTGGTGAATCCCTTCACCACCCCTACCCCTCTGGCTTGTACCCCAGTTCTGTATGCACAAATAAATATTTTTAAAAAAAGATATCCCTTATAACAATCATGCATAGTATTCTTTCTTAACAAGAAACAGAAGCCAGAGGCAGATTAAACCACCATTATGTCTGCTCCTTTCCCTGCTAGACAAATATTTTACTTGCCCTCTCTAACTCATCAAATTATTATGAAGCTGTAAAGTAGCAGAAAAGAATGAACGTGGCAAGGGAAACAAATATTCTCAAGCTTTCTCACAGCCTCAGTTTCCTCACCTGTAAAATCAAAAGAGTGTTTCTTGTTTGACATTCCATGATTCTAAAGTTATAACTTCACTGCTCAATATGATTAAGGAATACAATCTGACCAGTCTCTGGCATTTTTTTCTCACTTCTAAGGGTAACTTTAAGAGGTGACTTCATTGTATTCACAGTGTTCTAAGTAGCTCATACAGAACACTCTGGCCAGTCCCGCATTTATCCATGTCCCCAGCCTCTTTTCAATTGCTGGCAATGTACTCTGCCGAGAACCTGGGAAAACTGGAGAGTAGTGGATACATGAACCCAGGACACTTACATCTCATTGCCCTGTGCAGGTCAGTTCAGAGAACTTAAAGATTCCAAGATAAGAAACAGCTCATTAGCATTCTGGAAACACAGCTCCCCAGCCAAGAGAGGGAAAGTTAACTCATGAGTTCTACCTTACAGTAAGCTTTTGCAGTCACGAAGTGATGACCATAAGAAGTAAAAGGGAAAATGAAGATGCCCAAATCATCCACACATCAAAGAAAGAGAGGCTGTATTCCACTACCATCTGCCCCCCCCACACACACACACCCAATACTTACCTAACAATAATGGATAAATTAAAGCAGGACTAATTCTTCATAACTTGCCTAAATGCTTACGTTTGCAAGAAAGGAAGTCTCCTATAAAATCCAATGGTCTGAGAGTATATTCAACACAGCAAGCTCTATGCTAATTATTGCAGAGAATAATGAGTCTTAATCCTCCATAAAACAGGATGGAACACTGAGGATCTTTGAATTGCTTGTTCTGGACTGACTTCTTAAAAGTGTAAGAGCTACATGAGGTATATAATTTCATTTGCTTGAAGAGAATAAATTCCACATTACCTCCCTAGAGAACCTAGGTGCAATTCACAATTTCCTGTCGTTTCACTTACCATGACATCATTAGTTTGGGACCTATAAGGCAGGCTAAGGAGAGAAAATGTGCCCTGGAGAGTCAAGACTGACTCTTATAAAGCTACTTGTATTCTATTTTGCTTTATTCAAAGATTCCCTCTGGGTAATCCAGATTTCCCTACCAACCCACCAAAAATGAAATGAAGGAAAAAACATATCCTTCAATCAGTGCCTAGTCTAACAAAGGCGACCTATTGAATAAATGGTTTTGGCATTCCACTGCTGCAACTAAATTTAAAAAGAGAAAAATACCCCTCTTTTAAATACAACTCATCCCCTTTCTTTATTCTTCCAATGAGCTTTCAGAGGGATGTAATTTTAGCTTGCTGAAAAGCCAGATAATTAACAGATATTCACTAAAAGATAATTAACATTTTTAAGGGTGTACTTGATGAGTTTTTTATTTACATTCTCTTTTTTATATATGAGGACCCCAGCAGAGTATCTAATTTGTCTCTAGTCATTAAAATAGTCAACAATAAGAATGTTTACGGAACAAACCAATGCTGTCACCACCAAATCACTTGTATGCTTTATCATTTGGAAACTGTTCTATTTTCTAAAATCAAATCTCTATATAGTTAAATTGACACACAAAAGCACAGCATATTCCACCACCTTAAAAGTTTCATTTACCAGGGAGAAATGTGTTATTTTTAGCCTTTCTCAACATGCTGGTATTTTTCTAGAGATCCAGCTAGGCAATGAAACATAGTTTAGTCTCAAGAAAAGAGCACTGGACAAAAAGTCAAGGAATTAACACTAGGAAGTACACCCTAAAGTCCTTACCCAACCTCATTTTTCTCTCTGAGGGAACTTCCAGCTCCAATACCTTCAACTAAATTCCAACAACATCACAAAGTCACATTTTAATAAATATGAAATACAGATGAAAAATTTAAATCTGTATTGTAAAACTCGGAAGACTTAAAAAAGAAAATTTGAAATTAAAGCTACCCCCCAAAAAGGGGAGGATTTATTGTATTGCTTTGAATTTTTTAAGAAAGTATATTGTTAAAAGCCATACTTATTTTTTTTGAAAAAAATCCACTTTTATCATTTTAAGTATGCACCTAATTTTTTTCTATAAGAAACGCTGTTGACAAAGAAAAAACATTTAAACCTGTCCTATCATCTCTGAAGCAAAGCAGAATTTAGTCAAGAGTAGAGGAACTTTGGGATCCCTCATCAAGTAAGGGTGACCCATCAATCCTCCAACCACAAGAAACCGGCAAACTGGACACTACACAGTCAAAAACTTTTTCTAAACTGTTGCAATTCACAGGTTCCAATGATAGTGCAGTGGAATTCACCGGGGTTTTCAATTCTGTCACTCTTCTGCAATCAGTCTCAAATCTGATTCCACTGTCACCTCCACTTCCTTATCACCTCCCTTTAAAGATGAGGCATCATCACAACGCCATCCAAATCCCAAACTCTACAACTGGGATACTACTATCTTTTTATTCTCAAAAGACCCTTACCTCAAAAAAGGCATATTCACCAAAAAAAAAAAAAAAAAAAAAAGTATGGCCCCAGGGTACAAACCTTTTCTAAACTAAAGGGAGAAAGTTCCCACCCCATTCTACTTCACTTCACTGTCCCATCAACCCCGCAGGCCCAGCCTAGGGCTGGGTTAAAACGTTCAGAGGAACTGCTACCAGGGCTTCTGCGCAAGAGGCCCGACTCACTCACCAAGCTTTTGTTTTGCTCTTTATTTTCTTTTTCCTAGTCGGAGTGGAACTTACTTTCCCTAGGACCCGGGACGCCTCCACCCTCTTTAGCTGAGTTGGAGGGCCAGTTTCCTTTATTTTATACCAAGTCACTCAACCGTCACCAGACTGGGTACGATCCTCCTCCTTCCTTATCCCCCAAAGCGCCGAGACACTGAATCCCTCACCCGACTCCCCTCCTCCAGTCAGACGACCCCCATTCCCGGCCTCCTCTAACACCCCCAACCCCACCCCGCCGCGACCCCGCGGACCCGCCTCGGATCCCTCCGACCGGCCCTGGCCGGGCCCCGAGACAAAGCGGGTTAGGAGGTTTCCCGAGGGGGTCCTCGGCCACTGGGCGCTCAGGGACGCCCCGGGCTGGGCGCGTACTCACCCGACAGCTCGTCCGGCTCCAGCCCGGTCTCGGTGTCCAGCCCGCAGATGACAAAGTAGTCGGCGAAGCGACTGGGCGCCGAGCCCCCTCCACCGCCGCCGCCGCCGCCGCCGC
>NW_004567116.1:33376982-33449349 GCF_000260355.1 Condylura cristata | reverse complement strand
GAGCCGCGGCCGCAGGGAGCCAGGAGAAGGGCGGAAAGCGCCGAGGAGAGCCCCCGCCGCGGCCCCCCTCCCGCCGCGCCTGCGCAGGCGCCGTCGGGGAGGGGGCTGGAGCCTCGCGGAAAAGGATGACGTGATGCTCTTCGGGCCCCGCGGGCAGCAGATTCCCAGGAGGTCTCCGCTGTAAGGCCGCCTACGGTCTAGTCGCCCGCAACTGCCATCCCCAGAGCTGCTACTCTGGGGAGGGGGGTGCTGGGGGAAAGAGGAAAGGGGGGGCAGAGGGGAGACAAGGGGACGAAGGAGGTGCGCGATTAGTTGGCGCACCCTGCAAAACCGCGACCCGAGCCAATGCTTCGCCCCCGCCGCCGCCTCTCACAGGAGGTCAGATTTCTTCCTTAGCCCGGCCCTGTCACAGGGATAGATAGGGGCGCAGGACTAAACTCAGATACTGACAAACCCCGATCAAATCTGCAGGAATTCAACCTAGATTCTAGAGAGCGCCCTCTAGGATCTGCCTTGGTGCTGATGCCCAACACGTCCCCTGATAAAGCTGAGGGTCCCTGCAGCTCTCTGGTGGAAGTAGATACGCAGGTCCTATATTTACAAATGGTGAAACTAAGGCTTAGAACGCAAGGGTTTTCCCCAACATTGAGTCTTAGAGAGAAAAAACCTAGACTAAAATCGTGATCGGCTCCCTGACCCAAACCAACGAAGCCTTTTCCCACGCACCAAATTGTCCCCTTTTCTTTCCTGGATCCTCCAGAATTCCCTGCCACTTGGAAGCTCCCCTTCTATTTATGAAATTCTCAGATCCATCCCTGGGCCCATCCTCCTGAAAGAAGTGGAGGGTGAATTTTTCTCCTGGGCCTTGTCTTGATCTGCCCATTTGGTTTCCCACAGAGATTGGGTTGAAAAATGGAGACACGAAGGCAATCTGTATAGTGGCTACTAGCACAGATTCTACAAACAGAATACTTAGACTTGAATCTCCACTTTGTCATTTACTCTATGTGACTTTGGACAATCTTTAGGTGCCGGCAATCAAGATTTTTTTTGTGAAGAATACATAATACAAATGCATCAGGTAAAGTGGTCAGAATAGTGCCTGGAACATAAAAAGTATTAGAGGTTGTTATTATTCTTCCAGCAGAGGTGTACTCAAAATTTGTTCTGGCAGTCTGCTGCAAAGGGCCCTAAAAGGTAGATCACCTCCCCAAGGACTAACTATGGGTTCTCTCCTGAGTTTTCTCCTGTGTACTTCTCTCAAGTACTGGCTCCCTTGGGGAGGGTGGCCTGGAAGTCACAACCAAGGACGTCACTTGGAACCATAACACCTGCTCCTCCCTATATCTAACCTGCCTGAATTGGTGGAAAAAACGTAGAGAGGAGAAAGTAGCTTCACAAAGAAATGTACCCACTCTATCTTGTATGCTGGGAACACAGTGACAGTATGAGATTCAGAGAACTAAATAGTTACTATTTACAAAGAGCAGAAGGGGTTCGGTTCCAGATGGAGGTGTGGGGGAGGGGGAGTGGGTGGAAGATGCTGGTCAAGGAACATTTTGAGAAGAAGGTATAATCTGACAAAAAATCCAAAGGATTAAAAGGAATTCTCAGATTAAAAAGACATTTTTTTAAAGATTTATTTATTTATGCACACAGGACTAGAGTACAGGCCAGAGATGCAGGGGTGGTGAGAGGATTCACCAGAGACAGAGTGGGGAGCAGAACAAGCAGATGGATGAAATACACTGCTGAGGGGAGCAGCAGGCGGGTCAGGAGAAGCCTGCTGTGCCATGTGGGTCACCTCTGGGGCAGGCGGGGATGGAACTCATGAGGAAGTGGCTTTAGCTTCTCAGTGCTGTGCTTTAACCCGCTGCACCACCAGTGAGGACCCTAAAAAGATGTTTTAAGTATCATGTGCAACAGAGAGTGATGGATAAGTTGGTACAATCTAGCAACAAGTAATTTACTTTAATGAAAGAGGGAGTATTAAAAGGGTCTAAACCCAAGGAAAGAGGGACAGAACAGGAAAGGTTTTAAATGCCAGGCTAAAGAATTTACCCTATAAAGAGAGAGTGTGTGTATGTGCACGTGTGTTGGTGTGTAGTAAATTAAAGGAATTTAAGCTAAGGAGTATATGATTTGACTCAAACCTTAGAATGATCACTCTGGGGATGATGTGGAAGAAGGGACATGAATAAGGCTTAAATATCCTCATTGTGAAAATCTAAAAACTTATGTTCAACATGTTCAGGGTGATCAGGTGCTGAGAGACCTCTCATACTAACTCACCTCACAAAATAAAACATAAAAATCAAAGCATAAGTATTAATTTTCCCTAAGAGATGTAATTACTCAGAGGCCCAGAATACACAACTGTGAAGTGATCTCCTTCCCAGTAGGAAATATGTTTAGTAGAGTGCTTTTTCAAGAGTCAGAGGAAAAACAGGTGGGTTTTCTTAAGATTTGATGTTTAAATCCCCAGTCCCACTCAATAGTTGTGTGAGTTGAGGTACATCAGTTAACCCCTCCAGAATGAGAATAATCATGTTTTTACTTTTCACAAGATTGCTTCAAAGAATCACAAATTAATCCTTATATCAAAGAATACAAAGAAACTTTAAATAACTGGGACATAACTTTTAAGAGAAATATACCTCTTTCAGCATGAAGGAAATGAGAGGGAGCAGTAAGCATCTGAGGAAAGCTAATTCCAGGAAAGGGTATATACCAGGAGTTTGCCTATAGTGGTCATGGGGAAATGAGAAGACCAGGGTTCTCATTTAGGAGAGTAGTAATAACTGCACCACAATGTAAACAGGACTAATGCCACTAAATGGGACACTCAAAAATGGCTAAAATGGTAAGTTAAGACCCAAAACCATAAAATATCTAGAAGAAAAGGTAGGCAAAACACTGCATGACATATCCCTCAATAACACCATTTAAAAAAAAAAAAAGACTAGGGTAGCTGTAGGGTACTGTGGTTGGGGAGAGAGAAGAGAAGGCGGTAGAAGATGTGGTGGAGTTGACTTGCAGGTCGCAAAAAAAAGTCTTGTTTCCCATTCCACAGTATAAAAGTTGTCCCTAGGTCACAACTCTCTAGTTAGGGGTATTTCCCAACCCCATTTGCAAGAATATGACCTAGTGACTAGTTCTCACTAATGTATGTGTAAGAGGATAATTAAGTCACCCATATATCATGGCATTTAAGAAGCAAATAAGGATTTTCCCCCTCTCTTTTTTGCCTTTCACTATCTAGAAGTAGAGGATTCTGAAGTTGTAAGGAATGACAAAAGAGGAGACAGAAGGAGCCTGAATCACTGAATAAAGCACATGAAACAAAGACTCCACTTGACTAAGAATACCTACACTGGTCTGCTTTGTGAACAAGAAATAGATTTCAATTGTTAAGCCACTGGTGCTGTAGCGTTTATTTGTTACAGCAGCTACCATTACTATTACCAAAGTAGAAAGAATTGAGGGTGAGTGGAGGTGGATCATGGATAACTTTATAGTCACAGTGTAAAGACTTTCCCCCTGTCTCTTAATAAAGTGAAAATAGGCCCTCCCTGGTGGCACAGCGGGTTAAAACACAACACTGAGGAGCTAAAGCCACTTCCGCCTGAGTTCGATTCCCGCCTGCCCTGGAGGAGACCACATGGCATGGCAGACCTCTCCTGACTCGCCGCTGCTCCCCTCAGCAGTGTACTTGGTCGATCTGCCTGTTCTGCTCCCCACTCTGTCTCTGGTGAAGTCTCTTGCCGCCCCTGCACCTTTGGCCTGTACCCCAGTCTGTATGCATAAATAAATAAATCTTAAAAAAAATAATGAAGTCACTGCAGATTTTTGAAGAAAATTAAAAAAGAAAAAGTGGATTAAAGAACTAGACATAAGACCCATAACCATAAAATATCTAGAAGAAAAGGTAAGAGAAACACTGCATGACATACCCCTCAATAACATCTTTAAAGATACTACACCCAAAGCAAGGATAGTGAAGGAAAGGATAAACAGCTGGGCCTCATCAGTTAAAGAGCTTCTGTACAGCAAAAAGATACTACACAAAGAGACACCCCACTGATTAGGAGAAAATATTTGCACACAATACTAATGACAAAGGACTGATCACAAAGATACACAAAGAGCTGATGAAGCTCAGTACAAACAAAATGAACAACCTCATCAAAAAAAAGGCAGAAGTGGCCCTCCCTGGTGGCGCAGCGGGTTAAAGCACAGCACTGAGAAGCTAAAGCCACTTCCGCATGAGTTCGATTCCCGCCTGCCCCAGAGGTGACCACATGGCGCGGCAGACCTCTCCTGACCCGCCCGCTGCTCCCCTCAGCAGTGTACTTCATCGATCTGCCTGTTCTGCTCCCCACTCTGTCTCTGGTGAAGCTTTTCACCGCCCCAAAGCCTCTGGCCTGTACCCCAGTTCTGCATGTACAAATAAAAAAAATAAAAATAAATAAAATAATAAAAAAAATAGGCAGAAGAACTAAAAATGACACTTCTCCAAAGAAGATATGCAGACGGCCAACAGGCATATGAAAAAAATGTTCAACATCACTTGTAATAAGGGGAACACAAATTAAAACCACAATGAGATACCATCTCACAACAGTGAGAATGACACATCTTAAAACAACTAGCAAGGATATGTATGGCAAGAATATGTAGAGAAAGGAACTCTCCTAGCAGGGAATGCAACCTGGTATAACCACTATGGAAAACTGTTCGAAGGTTTCTCAAATTGCTAAAAATAGAGCTTCCATATGACCCAGCAATCCCACTCCTACGTATCTACCCAAAGAACACAAAAACATAGATTCAAAAGGACATATGCATTCCCATGTTTATTATTGCTTTATTTACAATAGGGAAGACATGAAATCAACCCAAATGCCCAAAAACAGATGACAGGATTAAAAAGAGGTGGTACAAATACACAATGGAATATTACTCAACAATCAAAAAGATAAACCTCATGCCTTTTGCAGCAACATGGATGGAGTTAGAAAATATCATGCTTAATAAAATAAGCCAGAAAGAAAGAGAAAAATACCCGATGGTTTCACTCACAGCAGGAGCATTATGGTATCAAGGGGGTGGGGAGGAGAGAGAAGCAAATGTAATAAAGTAAAAACGAAAACAACATACAACTATAAACAAAGACATGTTATGGGGTGGAAAGGGGAATGAGATAAAAACTGGGGTGGGAAGAGGGCATGGGACTATGGTGATGGCACACAGGTGAATTGGTGGTGGAAAGCCCATGGGGACTACAACCAACCGAGATGGGAAAATGCACACAATGAAGGATGGAAAAAGTAAATTTAAAAACATTGGCAAAAGAACTAGAAGGAAAAGTGCTGTAATCTCATGCTCAAACTTGGTAAGAAATTGGTTCTTAAAGAAAGTGGAATCTACTCTTGAAATGAAACCTACTCCTATTAAAGATGTGAATATTGTTGAAATGACAAAGCATTAAGAATATGATATGAACTAGTGATAAAGTAGAGGCAGGTTTTGAGAGAATCTAATTGAATATTTTTAAAGATTTATTTATGCACACAGAACTGGGGTACAGGCCAGAGGTGTGGGGACAGTGAGAAGATTCACCAGAGACAGAGTGGGGGAGCAGAACAGGTAGATAGACAAAGTACACTGCTGAGCGGAGCAGTGGGAGAGATAGGAGGGGTCTGCTGTGCCATGTGTTTCATGTGTTTCACCTCCAGGTCCAGGGAATCAACTCACACTGAAGCAGCTGTGGCCATCTTGCAGTGATAAGCTTTGACCCACTGTGCCACTAAGGAAGGCCCTCATTGTTACCTTATTTTTTTTTTAAAGATTTATTTATTTATTCATATAGAACTGGGGTACAGGCCAGAAATGCGGAGGGTGAGAGGATTCACCAGAGACAGAGTGGGGAGCAGAACAGGCAGATCGACGAAGTACACTGCTGAGGGGAGCAGCGAAGTACACTGCTGAGGGGAGCAGCGGGCGGGTCAGGAGAGGTCTGCCGCGCCATGTGGACTCCTCCGGGGCAGGCGGGAATCGAACTCATGCGGAAGTGGCTTAAGCTTCTCAGTGCAGTGCTTTAACCCGCTGCGCCACCAGGGAGGGCCATTGTTACCTTATTTTAAGAAATTTCCCAGCCATGAAACAACCACCCTGATCAGTCAGCAGCCATCAACATCAAGAGAAGATGCTCCACCAGCTGATCATGACTCACTGAAGGCTCAGGTAATAGTCAATAATTTTATGTACTTTAGTTTAATTTAGTTATGTACTTTTTTTTACATAATGCTATTGAACATTTAACAGACTATAGTGTAAATGTAATTTTTATATGCGGTGTAAAATTTTTAAAACTTGTGTGGCCCACTTTATTGAAGTTTTATTTGGTAGTCTGGGATCAAGTTCACAATACCTCTGAGGTATGCCTGTGCCTGACTCCATCCAGGGAGAACCTGCCCTTCCCCAGTTCATAGTCCAGCATTCAAAAAATATCAGCTGATGAAACTAGGGGTCCTCAAACCCTTCCTCTTCAACACTCAATGAAAAACTCACCATATGCTGTTGTGGCAGGAACTTTGTTGCTGCTTTGCACCAGGAATTCCATGAAGGACACAGCAGTCATGGGACAGGTTTGCAAGGCAAGACTCTGCTATGTGAGCAGAAGTTCTTGTGTCATTTATTGAAATCATACAGGCTAGTAAAGGCTGACCAGGGGGCTCTCCCTGGTGTCTCAACGGGTTAAAGAACCACATTATGAAGCTCTCCAAAGCCACTGAAGCATGAGTTTGATCCCGAGCCAGGAAGCTGACCCCCATGGCACAGCATACCTCTCCTGACCCACCCGCAGTGTACTTTGTCAACCTGCCTGTTCTGCCCCCAACTCTGTCTCTGGTGAATCCTCTCACCCACCACACTGCTGGTCTGTACCCCACTTCTGTAAGCATAAATAAATAAATCTTTAAAAAAAAAAAAGTTGACCAGGAGACTTTGGTATGAGGAACAGAGTCTGGAAGGCGGGAAAGGAATGGAGGACAAAGTTTTACAAGGGACAGGGGAGAGGACATCATGATCTACGTCAAAAGACATTTGCGTCAGCAAGTAAGATGTTATCACAGGCAGAGTTATCCCCAGGCCTCTGTGGAGATAATCACAAAATTAGGTCAACGGCAGCCTATGTGTCCCCAGGCCTGCCTCATCCTACCAGCTATACCCCATAGACAGTCAAGGAATTCTCTGCTGTGACTTGCATAGCAAATAGGTCACAGTTGCCCGTGAGTGGCCAGATAGTAGCCAGCTCATAGGAACCAACAAATGAATCCACTGATCCATGCAACCTAAAATGAATCCACTGATCACACAAAAGGATGTAAGCCTCACAATGCAGGATTCCTTAAGACTAAAAACGTAAATACAACCAGGAATGGAGTGATATAACCGCTTCCAGCTCTGAACACCAGTTTACTCTGCACAATGACCCATCTCTGTAAAAGACATCACCCTTCTGTCACCAAAACTCGTAACAACAAAGAAGCACCAATTAAGCAACAGTTGATGTTTCATGACATGGGGAAGTGTGAAACTGAGCAACAGGAGTTGCAAATTGCCAATATACCACAAGTGATGCAACTTTCCCAAAAGTAGTGCATTAGCATTTGTATTGGGGTGATCTTTATAAGTATACACTTGAATATGCATTATACGCCTATCTATACCCTTTCATATTTAAGTAATAGTATGTGTGTATTTTGTGAAAGGATTGTGTGCAACTAAAGGGATTGAGTATATACACCAGATAATGAGGGTAGCTATGACATGTGGTAAAGCCAGGAGTGGAACACTGGTAATCTCTATCCCCATAAATTTAGAGCTTTATGAGGGTACGAGTGAATGATCTGACATGTGCTATAAACTTGCCATCTCCCTTAGACTATGAACACAGTGTCCCTGCTATTCCCATCATCTCAGGGGCAGAGTTTTTCTTGGGAAAGTCCGTGTTGTCTAGTGAAGGGAAATGAAAGGCCCTTGGATCAGCTCCCAATGAAAGTTATATTTAACTGTGGCTGAAGTCCCAAAGGTTTGGGGGGAGGAAATTACAGAATTTTTATGTATTTTTAAAAAAGTTTTATTTATTTTTGCATATAGGATCTGGGGTTCAGGTCAGAGATGTAGGGGCAGTGGGAGGATTTACCAGAGACAGAGTGGGGAATAGAATAGGCAAATTGACTGAAATACATTTGAGGGGAGCAGCAGGTGAGACAGAAGAGGTCTGCTGGGCCATGTGAGTCACCTTTCTGTCCAGGGATGGAACTCATGCTGGACTAGCTGTGGAAAGCAGCTCATCAGTTCTTGTATGCATAAATGAATAAATCTTTGAGGAAAAACAGAGCAAGAGATCTCTGAAACAAACTGCTTTTATACTCAGTTTTCTCATTTTTTTCTCTTAATAAAGGATGCATTCCTTTGATATTTGGACTTTTAGTTAGCACAAGCTACGTGAACCACAAAGAGTTAATATCATTCCAACTTATATTTGTTGTTGACTTATATGGACTTCTCCTATATAAAAATATTATTCCATCTACTAGACTTTGAAATGTTGAAACTAGCGAAAAAAATCCTCACCTCAACAATCTCTAGGGGCTTCACAAGGCAAGGCAATGTAAAGGAACTGGCATTGGTTTACATCTCATCTGATGGCCTCTAATACTAGAATTCAGGGGTGTGACTGAGCTGCCCCTTTGCCCACCACTTTAACTCCTGCTGTCTGCCCCCCACATTTCCTCATGTTAAAGTAGTAAGATAACATTTGTCCCTTCCCCCTGGAACCTTGGGGGTGAAAGGCACAGCTGCCATTCACATTTGTACCAAATGAGCATTGCCCAAGATGTATATATCTTCCATTGTAGTCACTATTAATTAATATAGTTAATATGAGAGTTTTTCCAACAGATGGCACCAAAGTATCTTAAGAAAGGGGTAAATTTTTCTGGTCACCAAAAAGCACAATATGAGCTAACAAAGGAGCTGCATTTTCTTCACATTGCACAATGTAGTGCTGGTAAATAGAGGGACACAGGAAGTTCAAGTGGGTCTTGAAGAACTAGGAAGTCAACATCAATTGTCGTTGACAATTGTGGTTTCTGTTTCATTGCTTCATTCCATCCTAAGGCATCTGTTTACAAGTGTCCTATATTGAGTATGGCAGTTGACATTCAATACTCAATTATCTATTTGTTATATCCAGGGCCACCTTCACAGGTGTTCTATCCAGACACAGGGCTCTGTGCTCAGAAGGGTCATACACTTGTTTTAATGCTCTACTGCTGCATATTAAAGTTCTTAATCTTCGAACTTGTGTCTTGGTAAGTCTGATGGGAAAAGGAATATGCATATGGGCAGATATTGTATGTGCAATATACATGACAACCATTCCTTGCTGCCTCAATCCCCTTCAAAGTAATATCCATGAGCAACAATTGTAATATTGCATGAGCAACAATTCTGGTAGACCTGTATTGCTTGGGAGTTCAGCAAGACTCAAAATTAAACACGTTATGAATACAAAAGCATATGCTGGCATGCTGAAAGTCCTGAAAAACAATCCTTTCCAGTCAAACCAGAATATGATTTTAATGAAGAAATGAGGTAATGGTAAGAAAATATTATTCTTAAATATTTATTTATGCATACAAGAACTGGGGTACAGGCCAGAAGTGTGGGGAGAGGATTGACCAGAGACAGAGTGGGTAGCAGAACAGGCAAACTGACACAGTACACTGCTGAGGGGAGCAGCGGGTGAGACAGGAGAAGTCTGCCATGCCACATGGGTAACTCCCTGGCAAGGGGCCAAACTCAAGCTAAAGTAGCTGATGCTAGCTTCCTAGTGCTGCACTTTAACACACTGCGCCACCAGGGAGGGCTCTGCAATGGTGTTCTAAGAAACACAAATGGCTAAGGAACCCTATCACGTTCTTATTTAGGTTAGTTCCCTGTAGTAACAAATCACTTGCTAAAAAATGTCATAAAAGGAAGGGGAATAATAGGGCAATCCATACTTCCTTTCCTTTCAATTCTTCCTGACTAATCAGTAAGCATAAGATAAAGAATGCTGATAGAATGTGTGCACATCAAGAAGTGAAATCAGGGAGGCCTCCTGATTTTAAAGATGCAGCACTATCAAGCTATTGTTTGCCTGCCACTGCGGCATGGGTCCCATCCCCTACCAGGGAGCTGAACCAACATGGCACAACAAACCTCTCCCGCCTCACCTGCCACTCTCCTCTGCAGTGTATTTCAGTAGATCCACCTCTTCTGTTTCTACTCTGTCTCTGATGAATCTTCTCACCCTCTGCACCCCTGGCCTGCACCCCAGTTCTTTTTCTTAATATTATAATAGTTTGTTTTTATATCATTTTGTACTTTTTTCCATCTTAGTTGTAATCCCCATGGGCTTCCATCACTAGAACACCCGTGCGCCATCACTATAGTCCCGTGCACTTCCCCGCTCCATTACCCACTGCACTCCCATAAAATATCTGATATATAGTTATTCATTATTATTTCCCCGCCCCAATCCTTTATGCTCCTGCTATGACGGAAACCATCTAGTATTTTTCTTTTTCTTTCTGGCTTATTTCACTAAGCATGATCCCTTCCAGCTCTATCCATGTTGCTGCAAAAAGCATGTGTTTATTATTTTTTTGGTTGCTGAGTAATATTCCATTGTGTATATGTACCACATCTTTTTAATCCAGTCATCCACTTTTGGGCATTAGGGTTGTTTCCATGTCTTTCCAATTGTAAATGAAGCAGCAATAAACATGGAGGTGCAAGTATCTTTTTGAATCAGTGTTTTTGTATTCTTTGGGTAGATACCTAGGAGTGGGATTGCTGGATCATAGCCTTTTAAGAAACCTCCAAACAGTTCTCCATAGTGGTTGTACTCATTTGCATTCCCACCAACAGTGCAGGAGAGTTCCTTTTTCTCCACATCCTTGCCAACATTTGTTGTTACTAGTTAAGATGTGCCATTCTCACTGGTGTGAGGTGATATCTCATTGTGGCTTTAATTTGCATCTCTCTTATTACAAATAATGCTGAACATTTTTTCATATGCTTGTTGGCCATCTGTATTTCCTCTTTGGACAAGTGTCTTTTTAGCTCTTTTGCCCATTTTTTGATGGGAGTTTAAGTTTTGTGAGTTTCATCAGTTCTTTGTATATCTTTGTGATCAGTCCTTTATCGTCAGAAAATTTTTTCCCAATCAGTGGGAGATGTGTTTGTTTTTTGTAATGTCTCTTTTGCTGTACAGAAGCTTTTTAACTTGATGTATTCCCATCTATCCTTTCCTTCACTATCATTGCATTGGCTGCTGTATCTTCAAAGATGTTACTGAAGTGTATGCTGTGTAGTGTTTTGCCCATCTTTGCTTCCAGGTATTTTATGATTTCCATTCTTATATCCAGGTCTTTAATCCACTTCGAGTTGATTTTTGTGTATGGTTCTAGGTAGTGATCTAGTTAGATTTTTTTTTGCATGTAGCTTCCCAGTTTTCCCAGCACCATTTGCTGATCAAACTTTGTCCCATTGTATCTTCTTTGCTCCTTTGTCAAAGATTAGCTTCCCATAAATCTGTGGGTTCTATATCTGGGTTTTCTATTCAAATCCACTGGTCAGTGTGTCTGTTCTTGTTCCAGTACCATGCAATTTTGATTATTATGGCTTTGTAGTATAATTGAAGTTTGGGAATGTGATGCCTCCTTCTCCATTCTTTTTAGTCATGAAAGTTATAGCTTTTGTGGTTCCATATTAATCTCATCAATATTTGTTCTATTTCTTCGAAGAATGTCAGAGACTTTTATTGGGATAGCGTTAAATCTGTATATTGTTTTTGGTAGGATGGCCATTATGATTTTGTTAATTCTCCCAATCCATAAGCAGGGTATGTCTTTCCATTTCATGGTGTCTTGTATTTCTTTTAACAGTGTTTTGTAATTTTCTTTGTATAGGTCTTTTAGGAGGCACAAGTTTTAATGAATTCTTGTCTATATCTCCAAAATATTTTCCTGGGTTATTGATGGAAATTACTCTATATCTATGATCAATCTGGGGAGAACTGACATGTTTAACAATGGTGAGTCATCCAATCCTTCTGGATAGTATTATTCCTTCTTTATTTTACATGAGTATTGAGTATTTTTCGGCATACAGGCCCAGTATGTTTGATTTGTTCATTTTATTTTCCACGACTATGAGTGGAATTAAAGTCTTAAATTTTTATTTCATTTGTTCAATACTAGTATACAGAAATGTAACCTTGCTGAAATCAGTTATTAGTTTTAAAAGTTATTGTATTGGCCCTCCCTGACAATTATCCATATTACCAAAATATTGTATTGGCCCTCCCTTGTGGCGCAACAGATTAGGATGCAGCACTGCAAGCTGGCCACAGGAACTTCAGTCATAGTTCAATCCATAGCCCCAGAGCTGACCCACATGGCGTGGCAGACCTCTCCTGACCTGCCCTCTGCTCCTTTCAGCAGTGCAATCATTGATCTGCCTGTTCTGCTCCCCGCTCTGTCTTTGGTGAAGCCTCTTGCCACCCTTGCACCTCAGTTCCATATAAATAAATATATATTTTTAAAAAGTTACTGTATTGTTGATTTCCTTGATTCTCTGACTGCAACTTTATTGGGTCATTCCTTGGTTCAGGAATTTATGCATAAACACTTAGAAAGGAATCCTAATATAGGAGGTAGTACTGTAAGTTTATGAGACCCCAGTCTTGATAGAAGGGGGCAGAGAGGGAGAAAATACTTTTGAGGGTTTTTGGCAACCATATTCATCATCTTCATCCCAATAAGGCTTTCTCACTATCTTGTTGTTAGCCAATCAATGCAGGGAGACTGGGCTATTATTAATACAGAAAGAGAAAAAATAGATCTTCAAAACTTTCAACGTACTTTCTCATTGTCCTCTAGTCGTACACATGACTATAGCTACCAGTAACAGAAAGCAAGCAAGCAGGCACTCACACATACATAGTTAACTAAATGTTTTCATTCTCCCCAGGGGTTCTTACGGTATGTTATTAGTTTCTTAGATCCGTTTCTCTCTTGCTTCCACTGTGTCTCCTCTATTGATTTTGAAAAGGCAGCAGGCCAACAGAGTTTATAATCTTACTAGGGAACTTAAACTTTGACGGTTGCAATCAGTAAACCCTGGCTAACAATAACCACATAATATGGAGGACCAGGTCACAGTGCAGTCTGTCCCAAATGCCCAGGTTCACAACAACAAACAGTGTTTCTGCCCCACTTATGCATCCCATTCCAACAATCCATCTGCTCAAGCAGCCCTTTTCTTCTGAATCTTCCTTATATACTCTAAAGGCTGAAAGTATTCTATTTTATTTGTGACCAAGTCTTCCCCCATATTCCCAGCTGATGCTCAGCGCTTGCAGTAGGCAGAATTTGACCAAAAACATTTCCGTCACCTAGAACCCTACTCATTGTGCCTCTAAACTCAATTCTAGTTCCTCAAAGTCATAACTGATGCCTCCCTTCCCAGACTGGTTAAAACTGTTATCTTGAGGTAACCAGTGTCTCATGTTGCTTCTTTCCTACCCAAGTTAGATACCTAAAAAAGGTTACTTAAGAGCCTCTCAGGACTTTGGTTAAGTCAGTTTCTAGTTAAACTTCACTGAAAATTGTTCCTGTAGTGCTTGAATCCAATTTGGTCTGATGTTACAAAATGCCTCCCAGAGCACCTTATCACATGACTTGCTGCAATGCAAATTTCCCTAAACCTTACATACATGTAGATTGTTTTTCCTTCCTTTGTCTAGCTAGAAGCTGTACATATAAAATCTGACAATTATCCATATTACCAAATACCTTTAATGGTATGTACGTGTGTGTGGAGAAGTCCCATATTCTGCTGTCTGCTGTAGTATATAGTTCAGGTCTGAGAGACAATGGTATAAATTCCAATCCAGATCTGAAGGCCTGAGAACCAGGAGTGCCAAGATAAATATCTTAAAGGCGCAACATTAAGGCAGAGTGAATCAATCTTCTTTTATGTTTGTTCTATGCAGTCCCTTAGCATCTTGAATGATTCCCACTCACACTGGGAAAGACCATCTGTTTTACTCAGATTTATCAATTCAAATGTTAAAGCTCTCTCTCTGATATATCCAGAAATAAATGCGTGACAGGTATCCAGAGCACTCAATGGTTTAGTTAGGATGACACAAATCTTGAATACCAGTTAAAGAACCAAGTCTGGGCCTCCCTGCTGATGTAGGGGTTAAGATCTCAGCACTATCAAGCTCTGCCAGCTACTGCATGAGTTTGATCCCTAGCCAGGGAGGTGACCAACCTGGCATGGCAGCCCTCTCCTGTCTCACCCATTGCTTCCCTCAGCAGTGTATTTCTGTCTATCTGCCTGTCTGCTCCCCACTGTCTCTGGTGGATCCTTTCACCCTCCCCACCCCTGCACCTCTGTCCTACACACCAGTGCTTATATGCATAAATATAATTAAATCTTAAAAAAAAAAAAAAACACTAAAAACCAAGTCTCAGGCAGCGGCTTTCCTGCCCACCTGTGACTACGCAGGTGTTTTCCTTTACTAACCTTCTCTTTGCAAAGCAGCAGAAGCATGTCTCCTCCCAAGGCTGCCCACCTGGAACTATACAGGCTTCTCTTTTAACAAAGTTGACCTTTTTAGGGGCAGCTCTTTCTGCTTGCTTGTGTCTGTGCAAGCATCCTTAACTTCCTGTCCCTTTTTTTAATAAACCTGCCCTTTTGAATATAAATGTATATGTATATGTATATATTTAGCCCAAAAAGCCAAGTTCCAGAGTGCTGGTTTACTCACCAGGAAATCGTATTCCGAAGGTAAAATTATGATAGAAGTCTTGAATGCATACATTCATGTCAGTTTTGGGCAGTGTTAGCTTTCCAAGAAAGAATCCATTTCCTTAAGGAAATGTTGATGTGTAATCTTATGATGAAGATTCTTATAGACTTAGTCTAAAAGGTTGAGACTGCTAAAATGACGTTTCCTATCTAAAATACACAGACTTGAACAGCATATCCCCACCCACCCTAGTTTCTGTGATGTTGTTTATCTCAGAGTAGTTTTCAAAATTCCCCACAGTCCATGAAGTAGTACTCCAGAACTATTGTGGCTAACACTGAATCATTATCTACTCTCCAACACTCCAGTAGCTATGATGCCAAGAGTGCCCACTTGGCATCTTGGATGTAGAATAATACTGAACTTTAAGATCCCCCTCAAAAAAAAAATTTAGTTCAATAAAGTTTCCCAACTCCTACTCTCATTGTGCAGTCTTTGGTAATACATGATGGTCATCAGAAGACTTGAATTATAGTTTCAGTTTTCATAAGAAATATGTCAAATCCCCTATACAATTCCTATTTTATCCTATTCTGCATTACTAGCAAAATAAGCAAATAGAAATAAGTCTTTATTTCCTCAAGTATTACATATATTATATTTATACGATATCAATAACCCAACTCTAGCAAATTTTCCCAGGTTAGAGAAAAATATTAATAATCAGAATATTGAATGTGCCTTCCAAATGTATAAATTAGAATCACTGAATCTTCATTTACATATGAGGAAAGCATCAGTTCTATAAACTTACTCATTTTCAAAAAGCCAATGAGAATTTTAAAAGAATTCCTTTATAGAAAAATCACTGTGAATATTAGAAACTTAGATGTTTACCTATCTGTAGAATTTCTAAAGTTGCTTTAGGAGTCTTTTAAAAGCCAACTATAAAAATTAAAGCCTTTTAAAGGTGTCTTTATATTAGAGGTGAAAATGTGCATCTGAATTTCAAGAGAATATATTCTTATTCAATAAAAGATTTTTTAAATACTAATGCATCCATGAAATAAATCTTAAGCAGTACATTTGCTTCTTCAATACAATTTATTCTCATTATAATTTAAAGTGCATTTACTAAGTGCCTCAGAAATATCACACTGAAAGTAATAGAGCACCCATAAACTTAAGAAGAGAATAATCTTACCTAGTTATAGTGAGTCTGCTTTTCTTCCCATTACACATACTTGTTTTCCTGTGGTTCTTATTGCCAAACTATCTTCAAGATGTGGCTAAAACTTGAGTCTACATTTGGCATCAGGCTAAGTCTGTGAATCTGTAAACATAGGAAACTAACTGCAATTTAGTGTAGTCTGTTGAAGGGTCCTTTCTGGACGGTCAATGATGAATCTGAAAACACTGGGCTATATTCATGGGTAAAGAAACTATTATCCCACCTAAGTGGCAGCTACAGTTTTCTAACAGAGAAAAAGAAAAATCAACCAAGAGAAAGAATCAACAGCAAGAATAGGACAAGGAATACATACACACTGGAGTGAACAGTAAGGCTCCTCCTGAGTCCAAGCTCTTATTTTTTATTTTTAAAAGTCTGATAAAAATGTACTCAATTACATTTTAAACAGCAATATTTAATGAACATTGTCCATAAGGCTGTATTTTAAGTTCATGTGTAAAAGTAACAAAAGCTTCATCACTCAGTCTCTCGTCAATGAGAAAGGAAGAAAACCTTACTAGAAATAACAATAAATAATTTCACACAAAAGGCCAGATGACATAAGAATAGTATATTAATCAATATATTTCTTTTGTATTTACAATAAATCCATTTGTTAATACTGTGATAGAAAAAATAATGAATCAGTCCACAATATGTAGTAGAAACAGGCATTGAGGATGATCATACCTCCACAATAAAAACATACAAGGATTTTTTTCCCACAGCTTAAGTACTTTTCAACATGACAGTCTTGGGTGAAGGCAAAACTGACAAGAGTATTTTACTTTAGATCAGCTATGTCCTAAAATCAAGGAATCAAGAGTACCATTAAGCAAGTAGCTGTCTAGTTTCTCCAGGACTATTTAAATATAGTAGTTACCATGTCAAAAGTTAATTTAACTTTAAGTTACAGAAAGTAGAAATACTAAATCAGGAAGCTGCGTTAATCAAAAGCAGCCTGAAACAAAAAGCCATCAACAGAAATGAAACAAGGCATTCTTATAAGAGTATCATGCATAAAAAGGATAATTATGTAGTACATACTTTAATGACCAAACAAATAATGAGGTAAATTTTAAAGTCACTGAAACAAATAAACTATGACCACCTGAAGTGTAATGGTGCCATTGCTTCTGTTTCAAAATATAAAGTAATATAATCTACCATCTAATAACATCTAATGTTTACTTCCTTGACCCTCTTTTGAGATTGTAAAGGGAAAATGTGTAACAAAATATTAACTGAATATAACTTATCAACACCAACTATCTTGCAATTGTCATTTTGTATATGCACAGGGAATATTGTAAAATATTGTAAAAAATATTGTAAAAACTAGAAAAATGATTAGACTGGTCAGAACTTTAAATTTCAGACTAATCCATGATAATTCAGAACAGAAAAAAGCAAAATAAAATTCACAAAATAAATATAACTTGATATCCTTTCCAAATTCAAAACCAACTAAGATGTAACTTTTAAACAAATCCACTACCTCCAGGCTAAAAAGGTGTAAATCTCTTTTGAGCTTGTTTTTAAGTTTATGCTATGAAAAAAAGTTTATGCCAGAATTGCAATGCACTTTTTAAAAAAAATCCAGAACCTTTTATTTTTATATATCTACGTTAGTTATTAGTAAGGGGTAAAAATAGATATATATATTAAATTTACAAGTCCAGGCTAAGTAAGTATAGCCAGTTCAAGAAATATATTGAATCTGCTTAGGTCAAGAATTTCTTGCTACTTTGCTACTAGTTATATATAGCTACCTTTGGAATAGTATTTAAAAGATACTTTTCATAACTACTGACAGCATTTTCCATAGTATACCAATTTCCACTTTTACTTTCTTCTCTCTTTTGTCAATTAAATGCATTATTTTAACTGTCTGGTAGGTAATTTTGTTTTACAAATTCCTTGTTTCAATTACTGAACAGGGGACTTTAACACATAAACCTGCCAATCCTGAGATGATAATGGTGATGTTATTTAGAGGAAAACTAAAACCCAGATGATTTTTCATTCAAATTTCTGCTTTAGCTTTTTCTGGAAGATAGCTGGCAGAATAGAAAGAAGAGCCAAAATCATTAGGACAAATACTGAGTTCCAGGAAACAGCTTCCCCTGCTGTTGTAAGCTGGTAGAGTGTTGTTCCTGCCTTTATTGCTACAAATGAAGGAGGTGCAACACCTAAAATAAAAATAAAACAACATTCAGCAAAAGTTCATTGGTTGTTTTTTTAAAACATAAAAATGGGGCCCTCCCTGGTGGCGCAGTGGGTTAAACCACAGCACTAAGAAGCTTAAGCCACTTCCGCATGAATTAGATTCCCGCCTGCCCCGGAGGTGATCCACATGGTGTGGCAGACCTCTCCTGACCCGCCCACTGCTCCCCTCAGCAGTGTACTTTGTTAATCTGCCTGTTCTGCTCCCCACTCTGTCTCTGGTGAATCCTCTCACCCTCCGCATCTCTGGCCTGTATCCCAGTACTGTATGAATGAATAAATAAATCTTTAAAAAAAAATAAAACAAAACATAAAAATGTTCTGTGCTTATAAAGTATCTTATAAGAAAAAGCAATTCCATTTGGGAACATTTTAGTATAATTTAAAACCCCTCAAATTTAACATATAAAAAATTCAAGTTTTACAATCACTTCTTAAGGAAAATACATGAGAAAAACCAAGAAAAGTTTCCAGAAAATAATTTTATAATATTTACCATCAGTCTTAAAAAAAAAAAATGCTCTAATCCAGCAACTTCAATCTTAGGAAATACTGTATATGAGCATTTAATTGCAAGGGTGTTCAAAGCAATAATAAAAACTTGGAGATAACCTACACATTCAAAAGTAAGAGTGAATTAATTATCATTTATCCTTGATATAATAAACTGAAAATATATTCAGAAGTAGATATAAGTAAATAAAATATAAGTTAAAAAGAACAATTTATATAAGAGTATACATGGGTTAGTCAAATTTCACAAAAATCCAGAACAATCTGAAAAAATTATGTTAGCCAAAGCTGAAGTTAATAAGATCTCTAGGCATTTTACCTACATGTAAAAATGATAATTAAAATACTGTTGAGTCCGGGCCCTCCCTGGTGGCGCAGCGGGTTAAAGCACTGCACTGAGAAGCTAAAGCCACTTCCACATGAGTTCGATTCCCACCTGCCCGGGAGGTGACCACATGGCGTGGCAGACCTCTCCTGACCTGCCCGCTGCTCCCCTCAGCAGTGTACTTCGTTGATCTGACTGTTCTGTTCCCCACTCTGTCTCTGGTGAAGCCTCTCACCGCCCCTGAGCCTCTGGCCTGTACCCCAGTTCTGTATGTACAAATAAATAAATCTTGCATCTTTACCCATACTAAGGAACCATTAGAGGTCACAAAATATATATATCATCTTTATGTCAGTGACTGATTTCAAAAGTAGGTGTCAGCCCCTTGTGGGCAAGAACTTTTTCTTCATCTTTGCTTTCTTATGCTTTTTGGCAATGCCTATAATTAAATGTTGATTTCAACAAAATGAAAAATAGAATATTGAAGTTCAATATTCACCACTTGATTAAAAGGCAAAGAGAAAATTATTTAAAAGATACACTGATATTTTTTTCTCTCCACTGTGAGAATGGAGCTAAAAAGCACTACTTAATCCTGTATGATTTAAACAATCTAGGCAGTTTTTGTTCTTTTAGACTGCCTGCCTATGTCTATGTAGACATCTCTCTCTCCCTTTTTTCCCCTTTCCTCATAAACTAGCCATGTGCTGATGAAAGGGGATAAAATATATCCAGATAACTTTCTAAAAGAATTAACACAAAAATATTTCTATCAACACAATCCATCAAACATTTCAGAGCATCTATTTATATAGGCCAGGCTTCCTGCCCATAAGTTCTATATGGTGCTGGCAGGCCTGCATAAAGCATGAAATCTAGCCCAACTACATATTAAGTATGTACACAATGAGTCCAAGCTTGAACCAGAAGCCTTACCTAGAAAAGTGCCAATGAAAAAAACTTTCAGTGGCACATTTATAACAGGAGATGTAATATTAATAAACCAATTAGGCAGAAATGGTGTTATCCTCAAAAATATAATGTAGTTAATGAGATGTTCTCTATGACGTTCAACCTGTGATTTGGGGGGGAAAAAAAAGGCTCAAGATAAGGCCAATCTTGATAAGTTATTTCACATAAAATACCTTATTTCAAATCCTCACCCTTAATAATTCAGTTTGATCCAACAAAATGACCAAAAATGTAACTTGAAACAATGATCCACTTATCAGTTGCTCATTAAAGAATTAAATGAAATGGGCTTTTAAAAATTGTGCTTATATTACACTAAACATGGTTTTATATCAATCTAGATAATAGTAATCTCAGCAATAATATTTTAACAGCAAAATTAAACTTATGACTAGAAATAAGATACACAGCAAATAACCACTTTTAAAGACTTGAACTTCCTATAATTTAAAGGACTAGTATAGCACATCAGTAAAACCAGTCTTCAATCAAAGAAAATTTCAGATAATGATTATTTCCTTTAAATAAGCCCAATTATGAATAGCAAAACAATTGTTTCAAAGAAAAATTCACATGTAAAACAATTTTAATACTCAGTACACATGTGATCAAGTGACAAGAACACTAAACTAGAGGTCTAGAGATCTAAGATTCTAGATCTTGATCTACAAGTAAATGACAGTGATTTGGGGCCAAGTGCTTAATTCCTTATTAATTTCCTAATCTGTAAAACAAATGGGTAACACAGGATGATTTCTAAAATTTCTATGAGATTTCAAGTTGTTTATTCTGAGTCTTTTATAAAAATAGGCTTTCCTTAGGAATAGGATGTTAAAAGAGTTTTCAGTGTGGTGGTGCTTAGATTTATCACTGCTACTCTGTGCAAAGATCCTAACTAAAGGTAAGAGTTTTTCCGACTTATGAATATGTACTGAAGGAATTAGCTGATAAAAGTTTTCCAGTGACCCACACACAGCAGCATGTATTTAGGTGTCTAAGTACGTCAGTGTCTTTATAGCGATATATTAACTTCTCTGTTGATTGAACTAAGAATGGAGAACTAAAATTACTGGTACAGGCACAAAAGATTTTTATCTGAAACTACTAACATTCATTTTTTTGCCTACCATTTGATTTTATTTGGTCAAAAAAACATTTTCTTTCAAGTCTTGAGTCAGTTAATTCATAAAAGGGACTATATACAATGACATCCCAATTAGTCAAATAGTTACATTAAATAATTTAAAAAATAAGTGTTTACCTGTTGTGACCATTTTACTGCTTTCTCTGTTAAGTATTTGTATACAACTGGCCTCCCAACTAAATAGGAGAGCATGTAGCAGAATGAGGCACCAAGTCCCGAACACTAGAAAAGAAAAAGAACCCATTAGCATTTTGTACCTTTCCATCTTATTTACATGTACATATTCACCTAAGAAAAGCTCAACTCCTTTACTTCTTTTAGAGAGTGGGGAGGACACTCTGCATGACACCTCTAACAAGAACACATTTGTTCTAGTCCTTTTTCAAACCAAACCATAACTATGAAGAGACCAGCTTAAAAAAAGACTTGTGATAATGGCCCTCTCTGGTGGAACAATAGTTAGGACACAGCACTGCAAGCTAGCTGCAGCCACTTTACTACTAGTTCAATCCCTGCCCCAGAGTGATCCAGTGCAGCAGACCTCTCCTGTTTCACCCACTGCTCCTTTTAGCAGTGTACTCCTTTGATGTGCCTGTTCTGCTCCCCACTCTGTCTCTGCTCCTCTCACCACCTTGCACTTCTGGCCTATACACCAGTTCTGTAAGCATAAATAAATAAATCTTTAAAAAAAAAGAGACTTGTGATAAAAGTTAATGACTATCTAAATAGTTAATATTAATCTTCAGCCTAAGGACATTTATTTTTTTCAATTGCTATGCTTGAAAACACTGGGACTTAACTCATTATGTTCACAATAAGAAGGAAAGGCTAAAATAGAGCCAGTAAATACAGTGAAGTTTGAGTCCCATTAGAGAGAAAACACTAAACTATATAACACCTCTTATTGAGGAACCTAACATACTATTTTAACATTAAAAGCCTTTTAAATCTAATTAGTTTATGCATACAAAGACCAATGGGACTAGGGTAGCATCATAAGCTTCATCACTCTATTTAAACTTTTTTTCTAGTTTTCCAGTTACATTTTATATACTTACCAAACAGACAAGAAATAAGGCTAGTGGAAAGGGATAAAGAAACCCTGAGAGTATGCTGAGAAATATGGAGCCCGGAATAGCAAATGTCTGCAAGCTGTTAACTTCTAAGTTAAGGATTAAAACAACAAAATGGAATTTTTAAAAGGCAAATTCAACATTTCAAAGAAAAAGTTTAATAAATACAGATGTTATGATTATGTCCATAGATCAGTATTTAAAAATAAATTATACCCGGGCCCTCCCTGGTGGCGCAGCGGGTTAAAGCACAGCACTGAGAAACTAAAGCCACTTCCGCATGAGTTCGATTCCCGCCTGCCCCGGAGGCGACCACATGGCGTGGCAGACCTCTCCTGACCCGCCCGCTGCTCCCCTCAGCAGTGTACTTCGTCGATCTGCCTGTTCTGCTCCCCGCTCTGTCTCTGGTGAACCCTCTCACCCTCTGCATCTCTGGCCTGTACCCCAGTTCTGTACGAATAAATAAATAAAAAAAAAATCTTAAAAAAAAAAAAATAAAATAAATTATACCCAAGGTATAATTTTGCTATCTCAAAACATTCAGTTCTCCCTCTCCTTTTAGCCTTTAATTGCTGCTTCCCTTATTTTAATTTCAACCTCTTCCTTCTTCCTCTTTGGTCTGCCTCTGTCAACTTGCTCTCTCAAAGGTTCTTCCTCCACAAAAATAACTCAGATGCCTATAAACTAAAAAACATCTAGGCTGTTCCTTGACCAAAGTTTCTACCCAGCTGCTGCTTGCTTGGATAACACTTGTTATTTTCTGTTTGTTTTACAGCAGTCTTCTGAATGAGTAAGTGTTGCTTTAGATTTGTAAGATTCCCTTTTTTTAAAATTTTGATTTATTGGATTTTGTAATAATGTAAAATATTTACTTGCTTCTACTTCCAATCTACACAACAGAGTGTATTTAGAAACATTTCTCTTTCACAACTATTTCATTTCTCTTCCCACAGGCAAACATTTTTACTGACTTTTTAAAGATTTCCATTGTTTTTTGTTTAAAAAAATAACAAGATATGAGTATGTGCATGAGTGTACTCATAGCCTATCCTTCTCAGACAAAACACAGCAACTTATTTGTACTATTCTATGTCTTGATCTTTTCACCTACTATATTATGAAGGTAATGCCTTAAAGCTAAAAATACCAAGCCAAAGATACCCTCCAAGAACAAGACTGGCATAATATTGACAATTGCTTATGCTGGGTAATAACTACATAGGAATTCATTTTATGACTCCATTACTGAGGATGTAAATGTAGCAACAAATGCTGTTCTACATTTGTTCCCTCTAGAGTGCCTATGTTTTCAATTTTCTATATTAAAAGATATCTTCAAAAGTCACTGCAACATTTTAGGCATAGAAAAACAAAGAGATGACACTGATACTTTTACTTTTAATGACTTCACAGCTCATAGTCCTCAATGACTAACCAATACTAAATAAACACTGAATTCCTTAGCTTGGTCTACTATCTGGCCAGCCTATTTTCTTCAACTTATTTCTCAGCCTTCCTTTCTCACACCCTAACCTCCAATTCAACTAACTACTGATCACTGTTGAAACCTGCCCTGTGTTTGTGAATGCTGTTCTACATTTGTTCTCTCTAGAATGATTGTATCATATCTCTATCCAAAATTCTCCATTATTGAGGATGTAAGTAGGTATTTAGTTGTTCTGTGTTGAATAGTGAAATATACTTTTTTTACTAAGTATCTAACATACAATTAGTACTTCTTTAAAAAAGAAACAAAAGAGAATAAAGAGACAATATTAAGATCTAGTTAAATGAATGAATGCTCAGTTTAAAATAAGTAATGTTTAAAGTAATTTTTATACATGAGTTTGAATTTAGGTACTACCGATGAATGTGTAAGTACTGCACTGTTGAGCACACTGACCACTAGTCACATACGTCTATGGAGACAATGAAACATATCTCAACAGTGCAGTACTTACACATTCATCGGTAGTACCTAAATTACAAATTGAGATGTGCTGAAAGTATAAAATAAACCCAAATACAAAAACTGAGCATGAAAAAAATAATGTAACATACCTCAATCATTTTATATTGGTTACATATTAAAAGAAATATTTTCATATACTTATGCAAATAAAATCCATTATTAAAATTAACTTCAGGTGTCTTTATATATTCTCATGTGCCTGCTAAAATTTTTTAAATTACACATGACTCATTATATTTCTTTTGAGAATATTTAATTGGGGAAATTATTTTAATTGATGGATAAAATACAGAAATGCAAAAATAACCCACTAGCCTAACACTCAGGTTTTTATGTAAAAGTGACAAAATGGAATAGGAAAAGGCAGGCTTTAAGAAACTTGCCTTTTCTTAAAACCTGCCTTAAAAATGTAAATATGGGCCCTGCCTGGTGGTGCAGAGGGTTAAAGCACAGCACAAAGAAGCTTAAACCACTTTCACATGAGTTTGATTAGACTCTGCCTGCCCCGAGGTGATCCACATGGCGTGGCAGACCTCTCCTGGCCCACCCACTGCTCCCCTCAGCAGTGCACTTCGTCGATCTGCCTGTTCTGTACCCCACTCGGTCTCTAGTCAATCCTCTCACCCTCCGCATCTCTGGCCTGTACCCCAGTTCTGTACAAATAAATAAATAAATCTTTAAAAAAAAATAAATATAATTAAATTGCTTTACTAACAATTGCCCCCAAATGACTTGTTAAAAAAGGTAGATTCATAAAGACTAAGTATCTACGCAGAGCAATTACTTATAAAAATCGGGGTGCACACACACATGCACACACACCAGAAATAAAATATAACATTTCTATAATGCAAAGAAAACCATACTAAGAATTATTTTAAAAATTCCATATTGGCAGCTGACCCCTCCTGTCTCACCCACTGCTCCTCTAAGCAGTATATTTCAATAAATCCACCTCTTCTACTCTCAAAAAAAAAAAAAAAATTCCTACATCTGAATCAACTTAGGGTTTTTACAAAGAAAATCAGTAAATGGAAGAAAAACGATGAATAAAGATTTAAAATATATTAACACCTAGAACAAATACTAAAACATGTTTAGTATTTTATTAGTATTACATAGCAGAACTTTCAAAACCTTTTTCTTAAAGCTAGAAAACATTTTTTCAGGTAAAGGATACAAAATATATGTAGCAAAATAAGCTAAAAGTACTTGTACATAAAAGGTGTCCTTATATTTGGATAAAACTTTTCCTAGAGCCTTGGCATCATCCATATCTCTTGGGACCTTCATATTCACTCTTTCTTCTCTAAAGAAACATAATTAAAGTGAAAAATTTTAAAGCAGAAATTTGCCAATATAATTATCATAGTCAAGTTCAAAACAAAGTTTTACCCAAAATGATTAGACTGCCTGGTCTGTAACAGTTTCAAATTACATAAACATACAAATATCAAGTTCAAAAGTACACAATTATTTATTTTTTAATGCTTTAATATAATTTCATGAAAACTGTAATCTATATGAAATATCAGGATGACTCCAACTAAAGGTTAAAAGCATTTGCTCCAACTTTAGTTTAAATTTTTAATTAAGAAATGAAACAATGATGTCAGCATATTTAAAATATACTTAATGTCATTTTGGTTATCCTCACAACAAGCTAAAATTCTTTATTAACTACAACTAAAATTAAGTAAAAATTACAATGACTTTTCAGTTTATACCATTTCTGGAATAGCCCAGCTCAAACTTTAGATAAAAACCTGAACATCACTTTTACTTTACATTTAGTACTTTATTTAGAACGAATTGAGTTCTTTCCAAAAACCTCAAATAGGGCTCTCCCTGGTGGTGCAATGGGTTAAAGCACTGCATTATGAAACTGTCCAAAGCCATTGCAGCACAAGTTCGATCCCCAATCAGGGAGATGAACCACATGGCGTGGCATAGATCTCTCCTGACCTGACCACTGTGACCCTCAGCAGTGTATTTCAGCAAATCTGCCTGTTCTGCTCCCCACTCTGTCTCTGGTGAATTTTCTCACCCACATCTCCGGCCTGTACCCCAGTTCTGAAAGCATAAATAAATCAATCTTTTAAAAAAAACCTCAAATAATCATCTTTGTGTTTATGTGCATTGTGCCTATTTGTTTACTTGATAAGTTACTGACCTTGCAAACAATAATGAAATGCTAATCAATTCTTATATTCTATAAAAATAGCTGGTAGAGACATTCTGTGGGGGCGGAGTGGGGAATGGGATCAAAAACGGGGGGAAGGGAGGGAAATGCACGGGACTATGGTGGTGGCACAGGGGTGATTTGGTGATGGGAAACCCGCGGGGATTACAATCGAGATGGAAAAAAAAAATGTGCAAAATGATGTAAAAATAAACTTTGTAATAAAAAAAATAAAATAAAATAAAAATAGCTGGTAAAATAAAATGGACTTTCTCATTTATAAACTTAAGGACAAAAACATTCTGTATAGGGTGCGAATACATGACACACAGAGAAAGAAAAAGAATACAAGAAGATTATAATAGCACATTATTTTATACAAGTGATATTATAATGCTTAAGAGCATATTGGGGACAAAGATAATCTTAACCTGCAGGCTATATTCTTTCTCTTAAACAAAACATGAAGTGATCAAAAATTCAAGCACACTAATATTAACATAACAATATAACATACTATATTCTCAAGGGCATTACACTGGTATAAGATATCAAAAACTTAAATAGAAATTTACCCATAAATTTTCAAGCATAAGGAACTGTTGAATGAAAGCATAATGAAAGGAGATTGGAGGAAACAAGAGGAACTCCCTGAAATCATATTTCAATTATGCATCATCATACCAGGTTGGGTCCTGGTTGAAAGTCTAATTACATTTTAGTAGGACTTAATGTAATCTATGATTATATAGGGTTGGTATCCATTGATCGTCTGCCCTCTTAAAATATGTTTTAGATTTACAAGCTCCTCTCTAAAATTAAAAAAAAAAATCTGAAAACCAAAAATCCTTTATAATTTGTTAGCAAAAGCTGATCCACACTTTATATAACATTTTATGATACCAGGTTTCTTTGCAAAATGTTAACATATTTGAGTATGGGAGGCTGCCCCAGACCCTGTGAAGATACCACAGTATTTATTCCATGTTACCATTCCATGGAATTTTCCATGGAAAAATTTTAAATTCCAAAATATATGTCACTCTTAAGGTTTGGCTAGGAAATTGTGGACTTGTACTAGACAAAAAAAAACTTCTAGGGGGCCTCCCTGGTGGCGCAGCGGGTTAAAGCACAGCACTGAGAATCTAAAGCCGCTTCTGCATGAGTTCGAGTCCTGCTTCCCCCGGAGGTGACCACATGGCGTGGCAGACCTCTCCTGACCCGCCCGCTGCTCCCCTCAGCAGTGTACTTCGTCGATCTGACTGTTCTGCTCCCCACTCTGTCTCTGGTGAAGCCTCTCACCGCCCCTGAGCCTCTGGCCTGTACCCCAGTTCTGTATGCAAAAATAAATAAATCTTTAAAAAAAAAACTTCTATCAGTGAAGTCTACTTTACAGTGAAAAGAACCATTCAGATGATATAATTTTCACTGAAAAAGTAATAGGGAAAGGCCCTCTCTGGTGGCACAACATGTTACAGAGCAGCACTATGAAGCTCCCCACAGCCACTTCAGCTCAAGTTCAAACCAAGATCCCAGGCCGAGGAGGTGATCCACGTAGCACAGCAGACCTTTCCTGTCCCACCCATTGTTCCCCTCAGCAGTGTCTTTCAGTAGAACTGCCTGTTCTGCTCCCCACTCTGTCTCTGGTGAATCATCTCACCCGCTACACCTCTGGCCTGTACCCCAGTTCTGTATGCATAAATAAAAAACTCTTAAAAAGAAAAGAGGGAAAAAGCCAGGAGATAAGTAATATAGTACAGGAGGAAATGGATGAGTAAGATGCAAATAAAAATTGTCAAGGAAAAGCAGTAGGGAAAAAAATGGGATGGAAAAGAGGGGAAGTGGCAGAGAGCCTCAGCTTTTTCAAACTACAGGTCAACATATATCATGGACTATAAAATAAATTTACTCGGTCACTCCTAGCATTAAAAAGTAAAAAAATAAGGGCCCTCCCTGGTGACACAACAAGCTAAATAAAGCTCAGCATTATGAAGCTAGCCACAGCTACTCCAGTGGGAGTTCCATCCCCGGCCAGGGAGATGACCCACACCCACATGGCGTGGCAGACCTCTCCTGACCTGCCCACCGCTCCCCTCAGCAGTTTATTTCAGTCCATCTGCCTGTTCTGCTCCCTACTCTTGTCTCTGGTGTATCTTTTCTCACCCTGCACCTCTGGCCTGTACCCCAGTTCTTGTATGAATAAATAAAAAATAATCCTTTAAAAAAATAATAAACAAAAATTTAGAAAACATCAGCAACCACCACCCATTCCATGAATCTGTTTTAATATACATATGCAAGTGAAGGAGTAGAGGGGGAGGGGTGGCACATACATGCAAGATCATGATGTCAAAATTATCTCTTAATGTAATTGTGTTTTGTTTTTTAATTTTGAAAGTCATTAGAAACAAGAGGCATTAATTAGGAGCATGCTAGAAAAGCCTATATAAAAAAATCATATATGGAAAGAAATATTCAAATAACAATGCCAACAGACTTGTTTATAAAGCCATGAGAGTCCATATACAATTACTAAGACAGTTCTGTTGTTCAATATAGTTTAAAGTTTAATTCACTTTGTCTCAATAAACTTCTAAGCGTTTTCAGTTTCTTTCAATATACTTACTCACTAAGCTGAGGAAAATTCTTATATACCAAAAACATAACAAAAGCTGCAGATAAGAAAATGGACACCAATATAAGAAGTGACGTTCTTGCTGACCCAGCTTCAGCACAGGCTTTTTCTGAAAGACAAAGAAAAGCTGTAATTAAAATTAAGATAGTATTCCAAACCACAAAATAATTTCCTTAAAGATTTACCTCCTCGAAATACTGTTCACATCTTTTCTCAAGACACTATATTTATTTGTGCATACAGAACTGGGGTACAGGCCAGAGGTTCAGGGGCGGTGAGAGGCTTCACCAGAGACAGAGTGGGGAACAGAACAGGCAGATCGACAAAGTACACTGCTGAGGGGAGCAGCGGGCGGGTCAGGAGAGGTCTGCCACGCCATGTGGTCACCTCCGGGGCAGGCGGGAATCAAACTCATGCGGAAGCGGCTTTAGATTCTCAGTGCTGGGCTTTAACCCGCTGCGCCACCAGGGAGGGCCTATTTGATGTTTATTAACTGGGCATATTACTTTTGGACAATATATCCATTTTAGAAGAATGAAGAAACGGAACACCAGGATCTGTAGCACTGATTTGTTGATAAGCCAAAGCCGGGGGGGGGGGGGGGAGAGGAGGGAGCGGGGCATTTCTCAAATACAATCACAGACTTCAATTTTACAAATCTGTATTGGGAGCTGACAGCATAGACAGAATGGTCTCTTAAGGAAAATGAGGTAATTTGCCAATTACTTAAACTGTGGTAAGAACCAAGAGATTCACTAATGTAACTTAGTGATACTATACTTTATCTTTACAACAAGGGCTTCAGAATATAGGTGAATGGTGGCCCTCCCTGGTGGCGCAGCGGGTTAAAGCGCAGCACAGAATATAGGTGAATGAAAAATATCTTGGGTAACTCTATCTGTGATCCAAGTATGGGAGAATTTGTTTGCACTCCTGGCAAGGTAAACTTGCTGTTATCTTAAAAGGTATATGCAAGACAAAGATAAAGAATGAGATCCAAGAAACAGATGCAGAAGAATTAACTAGGGTCATTTTACCAGGAAGCAGGGTATAATGAAGAGGCCAAAATTACTTAATAGTATTCACTGGGAAATAGGTAAGTATGGGGGGCTAAACTTTTGTTGCCTACATTTACCATTATCACATGTATGTACTGACATCATTGAAGAGACTAAAAAGTTAGATGTGTACTATAGTTACAATTTATTACTTTTAGTTCTCTGAGAATGGATTTCCCACTACGCCCCTTCCCTAATTACTATCTATGTAGCTTTCAAAAAGTATCCTAAACAAAAGTATAGAACTGCCTGCTGTTTATTTTATAAATTTGTCAAATCCTCCTTTATGAATGTAAATATTCATATCAGACAAATGGCACTGTGTGCTCTACTAACTCTCCCCTTCTCTGGGAAAAAGCACTTTTCCTAAGCTTCCCACTCCCATTCCCCTTCACCAAGGATCTTACCACATGCACCATATTCTTAGGGTGTGATTCTAACACTCTATCCCCCAAACATAGAAGCTGTTGACTTGCCCAAGGTTGGATACCTGATCTAGGCAGAAACTGGTTTTGCCCAAGTTTTTGAAAATTTTAATGAAAAGAGAGGGGAGAGGAAGGCAAGAAAGGAGGAAAGTAAGGAGGGAGAGAGGAAAAAGATAAAAAAGAGAGACATGGTTGTCAGAGGTCGTGGATATTCAGACTGAAAAAACAGTGAAGACCAATCGATAACATGACAAGATGAAAACACTGTAAGAGGGGAAGATAGAATAGAAATCCAAAGAGCAGAAATGGAGATATATTTGTTGATTTCTAGCTTTCCACTTGCTCTGAAGCTTGGTTATATTTCATTTTTTTGCTCATGGATGTCAATCAGATTATCTCTTATAACAACCTCCTTTCATTTGTGCATGTTTAAACTGATTTTTATTCCTTTTTACCAAAAAGTCTTAACTAAATACTAAATAAAGTCATTTTATTCATACCTTGTCTCATTACAGCAGGGACAAATAACTAAGACTTCACTAAATTCTACGATGAACATTGAACAAACTGAAGCCATCTAAGTTCCTTATTACTCAGTGTGTTCTGTAACTACATAAAACAGCATCACCAGGAGTTTGTTAGAAAAACTTATCAGGTCACACCTCAAGACTACTAAATTGGATCTGCATTTTAAGATACCCAGGTGATGTGCACATACATTAGGCTTATGAGGCAACAACATGGCCCATTTTGTTTCGTAGGAAATCAAATAGGCCAAAGAAGGAGCTTGTACCATCTATTTTAAAAAACACTAAACTAGGTTCTCCCCAGTAGCACAAGGGTAACGTTAAAAGCTTAGCACTATGAAGCTATCTGCAACCAATGTGGAATGAGTTCCAGTTCAAGCCCCAGCCTAGGAGCTGACCCACCTGGCACAGCAGACCTCTCCTATTCTTGCTGGCTGCTCCCTTCAGCAGTGTATTTCAGTAGATCTCCAGTTCTGTACCCTACTCTGTCTCTGGTGAATCCTCTCACCCACATCCCACACACCTCTGGCCTGTACCCCTGTTCTTGTATGCATAAATAAATAAACCTTTATAAAAATCCTAAACTACTAAAAATCCAAAGCCCTTTTTAACACAATCAAAACTCATCATATCTGTGGAAACACAGATTGTTTAATGTTCTGATATATTAAATATAAATTATTCTAACCTGTTCATTATAATAGGCTTTCAAACAGACAATATCAGATCTATCAACTTCGATAATGTGAACACTAAAGTTAATTTTTTTTCTAATTTTCTTTTTTTTTTAAAGATTAATTTTATTCATGCATACAACAGCTGGGGAATAGGCAAGAGGTACAGGGTTGAAGAGGATTTACCAGCGATAGAGTGGGAGTGATAGAGTGGGGACAGAATAAGCAGGTCTACTGAAATATACTGCTGAGGGGAGCAGAGGTAAGATAGGAGAGGTCTGCTGGGCCATGTCAGTTAGCAACCTGGCTTGGGATCAAACTCATGCCACAGAGGCTGATGATAGCTTGATAACACTGAGACTTAACCCCTTACGCCACATGGAGGCCCAAAATTTTTTTCTAATTTTTTGTATCTAAACAAGTCACTCACTAATCAGCCTAATCTTCCAATTACTTAGTCCCTATCATTTTTACTGTATTTCTTTTTAATCTCAAAAAGGATTTTACTTAAAAATAAAGTTACAACTACAAACTTAATGGCTAACTTTTCTTGCAGGAAGGAATGGAATCTTAAAATGATACAAAACCAATTCAACCAAAAATGTAGTTACAAGGCGAAAATTTTTCAGACTTTACTAACTAAATACTCTACTGAGAAGGAAATATTGGTAATATATAAAGTGAATTTCTTAAGTTAGTTTTCTATGAAATCACATCAAAGACATATTTTTTTTCAAAGCAAATACCTATTAACATGTCAGTAGTCTATGTAATTTTTCCAGAAATTTACTATGTCATAAAGGTATGCTATTAGGTCTACCTGGAATTAACTTGCCCAACATTCATTTTTCACTTCCCTGCTAGTGTCAAGTCCAGAGAACAAAAGGCTAATACAAATAATTTAATATTGGGGACCTCCCTGGTGGCACAAGTTAAAGCACAGCACCTCAAATGATGGCTGCCGCTTAAGTGCGAGTTCGACCCCTGATCCCAGAGGTAACCCACATGGCTCAGCAGACCACTCCTGACCCACCCACTGCTCCTCTCAGCAGTGTTCTTCGTCAATCTGCCTTTTCCGCTCTCCACTCTGCCTCTGGTGAATCCTCTCACCACCCTTGTACCTCAGCTCTGTATGCATAAATAAATAAATCTTTAAAAAATAATAATAGTAATTTAAATATGAGCATCTTTCAAATCCTTCACATTCATAAATAATTTTGTTCTTTCATGTCTTGTTTTCCTATAGTTGTGTGTGTAAATAAAAGGATAAATAACTGACTTTCACTCTTCCTTGGAACTTCTTTTTAGGACTTCTCTGCTCCTAAGAAGCTATTACCATTAACTAGACTCCCAAGGAACCATACAAAGAAGCTTTGATTGATATAAGGGAAGTAAGATTACTGGGCTGGAGTGATGAAAGCAAGAGCCACAGAACAGGTAGAAATTTACTGAAGATTAATAGAGCTTAGCCTTTTAAAAAAAAAATTTATTTATTTATTTATGCATACAGATCTGGGGTATAGGCCAGAGGTGCAGAGGTGGTGAGAGGATTCATCAGAGACAGAGTGGGGAGCAGAGCAGGCAGACTCATGAAGTACACTGCTAAAGGGAACAGCGGGCAGGTCAGGAGAGATCTGCCACGCCACGTGGGTCACTTCCTTGGCTGGGGATCAAACTCGTGTTGAAGCAGCTATATCTAGCTTCATAGTGCTGCACTTTAACCCAATGAGCCACCAGGGAGGGGCAAGAGTTTAATCTGCATGCACTGTGGCTAAAGATTTCAACTGGTATTACAGTTCTCTTAAATTAAAAATTAAAGACATTAGGCATGCTAGCTCTAAAATTAAACTATAATGATTTTCTTCCCACCATGGGAAGAAAATTATCAAAGATTATCAAACAACATAGCAACTACAAAATAACAACTATCCTGAGTATTCCTTGAGTATACCTCTCTCTGATTGCTATTTGTTGTCTTACTGTTAGATGATGAAATATATAGACACTTGAACAAAATTAACCTCCAGGTATGAATAGATACCTATTTTCTTCACTTTCTAAAATTAGGCAAACTTTTGCAAGTACTGTTTCCAACAGTAAAAGAAGACTACAACTGGTAAGAAATATAACAAGTGACATTTAATTTTGAAGTTCTTCCTCCCTTCATGCAAAAGAGTATATGACACTTATAGTTCAACAATTCTTCTTGAGTAGTTTTAACAAACCCAGAGATTAGTATGTAATTCATCTAGAGTTCTAAACAGAGGTAAAAGGTAAAACTTTGTTTTAATGATTCTACATCTAAATGTTTAGCATATATAATATGCATTCACAATATGCTTTCTGCTGGGTTGCATTACACACAAGTGTAATTTAGAATTCAGAGCTACCTACATTAGTCCTTTATACATTCATTAACATCTAAATCTTCCATCACACTCACTCCCAGTCCAAATTATCCCATTATCTGCTTTTCCAATCTCCTCCCTGGCTAAAGGTACTGTTAAGAGAAAATCAGCTCATCATGTGCCTTTGGCCTATAAACTGATTTGCTTTTCTAGCTTTGATTAAGATTATCACTGGCAAACAATACCTTTACAGCATACTCCAAAAGGACTATTTCAAGTCTCTTTCAGCATTTAAATTTATCTTCCCCTACTTTTTGTGAGCTCCCCATTCTCTACCTCAAGATTATAATCCCAGGCCCTCCCTGGTGGAACAATGGGTAAGGAATAAGGACGCAGCACTGCAAGGTAGCTGCAGCCACTTCAGTACAAGCTCAAGATCCCTCAACCCGGAGGTGATCCACATGGTGTGGCAGACCTCTCCTGAGCTGCCCACTGCTCCCCTCCGCAGTGTACTTTGTCCATCTGCCTGTTCTGCTCCCCACTCTGTTTCTAGTGAATCCTCTCATCACTCCTGCATCTCTAGCTTGTACCCCATTTCTGTGTGTATAAATAAATAGATCTTAAACAACAACAAAAAAGATTATGATCCTGGGCCCTCCCTGGTGGTACTACAGGCTGAAGCGCAGCGCTCTGAAGCTATGCTATCCTATCCTATCCTAACTGCAGGTGCTGCAACCCGTTCCATCCCCAGCCAGGGAGGTAACTCACGTGGTACAAGACCTTTCCTGTCCTGCCAGCCAGCTGCTCCCCATAGCACTGTATTTCAGTAGATCTGCCTGTTCTGTTCCTCACTCTGTTTCTGGTGAATGCTCTCCCCCAGCCCCCACCCTATGGCCTGTATCCCAGTTCTTGCATGAAATACCAGAAACAATATTACCAGAAACAGAGTAGGGAGCAGAGTAGGCAGATCTATTCTGAGATACACTGCTGAGGGGAGCAGCAGGCAGGACAGGAGAGGTCTGGCACCATGTGATTCACCTCCCTGGCCAGGGATGGAACCTGCTGCAGCAGCTATGGGTAATTTAGCTTCAAAGCATTGCGCTTCAACCTGTTGTACCACCAGAGAGCACCAAGTACAAATTTAAAATAAAATACAAAGGATTAACTATTAAAAACTCACACACACACAAAGCATGTTTGTAGAAAGCAGGAGAAACAGCACTAGCACTTTTGCTAAAAAGCTCAATTTTCTGAGGTTACAGCTATAACACTGCTATCATTAAATGCACACACCCTAAATCACTACCACCTAAACATTTCAGGCTCTTACCTATTCAAAAGACTGAGACCAAGTTTATGGCAAATATTGTCATAGTTCTAAAAGAGGCAGCACTTTTGCTAAAAAGCTCAATTTTCTGAGGTTACAGCTATAACACTGCTATCATTAAATGCACACACCCTAAATCACTACCACCTAAACATTTCAGGCTCTTACCTATTCAAAAGACTGAGACCAAGTTTATGGCAAATATTGTCATAGTTCTAAAAGAGGCATCATCCACTTAGATGCTCCCTAAGGGATAAGCATTTGATTTTAGATAGTCTTATTCTTATCACAGTAAATATCTAGAGTTTTATTGGTAATACTAAGGAAAGAGTCTTGAAATTAACAAGGAAGGGCTTGGCTTACCTGGACCCTAAGAGAATTCAATCTCAGTAAGGTTGACATAAAGTAAATAAACCATGATAAAAAAGAAATCCAATCATTAAGCTACTGATTCCAGTAAATCTCACTTATTTCTCAGGGTTTATATATATATATATATATATATATATATATATATAGGAACCAATATAATTCCTTTCAGCAAAGTGTCTCAATTGTGTGTTCTACTGCTGAAAAGCAAAACACATATTTGTGTTGCAGCTGGCATTAACATATTTCCCTAATAACATTACTTTATGTCCAGCTGCCTATGTGTTAGTTTCCAGTTATCAGTAATCACACTCCCTTCTTCTCAGACAATACTTTGCTTATAGTAGATGCTCAAAGAGTATCTGCTAAATGAGATTAGCAAGGCAAGATGTAGAATAAATATCTAAGAGGGACTTACTGTCCAAGTTTGACCAATGAAATAAAGTAAAAGCAATAAAACCAACTTCATGACAATGTCAAACATGTGGGCTGCATTCCATAGTAAGCATAATTAGCAATATTATGACCTGATACACAAAAAAATCTATACACCTGAAAAAATTTTCAAAGAATGCTTAGCCCCTACAACCGTCAAAACGTTGGGGGCCGGGGGGGTGGGGGGGGGGGAGAAGGAAGCCCTGAACTAACTCCATAAACACAGGTTTTATGGATCCTACTCCCACTTTAGACCAAAGAGATCCAGGACACCAAGAACTACATATCCCATAATGGCAGGATTTATCACAGACATGTGGATCTGGGGTGTCTCAGCTTTTTGCCGATTTTCACATGCTATTACAGTTTCAGCTCAGCAAAACTGGTAGGACACACTGACCAATTTATCTTCCTCACTTTCCCCCTGAGTTATTCATTTCCTCATTTCCTCTTCTTTGTAAATAAAGCCTTTATTAACCTTTTTGTGTTGGCCTGCAGTTAAGTCTTATTATAAGTACCTCTTAAGCACATGGATGAGGGTTGCCAAATCAGGTAACTCATATCACATCAGGGTTGCCCTGTAACAAAAACACTCCTCTATTTGTTACTCTTTAAAAAATGGTTCATCATTACCCATTCATACCACTCATAAGGGTAATGAACTATATATACATGGTAAAAAAAAATAAAGTCCTACCAATTCTTTTTAACCAAAATGTGGCATTTCTATGTTTACCCTGAAGCTTTTTTCAAGGTAAACAACACAAATGAAAATAAAATACCCTGGTCAAAGCACTCTTGTACACACATTAGGTGAAGTGCATGATGGTTTCATCTCTTGACTTGTCTCTCATCCTTCCTCATCAAACAAAAATAAAAATCCCAGCATTTTACTATTGCTAAGTAATTACTAATGAAATCACATAACCAGCTGATTACCACCAATCAGTAAAACAAACCCTACCATCTGAACCTACAAAATCTTTTGCCAAATGAGATAACTATTAACACTAATAAAAGAGTGAGACAGAGAAAAAGAGGGAAAGGAAAATCCTCAGAACTATTAATAAGTAGGACTGATAAAAACTTCCTTTGCATTGCAGTTTAAAAAGCTTTCTACATACTGTGATACCATATTGACCTCCACCAGCCTTATCTCTTTCTAAGGCCTAACGGAAATCATCCACTCCTGACTGACACACACAAAAGGCTTACACTAATCAGGCCTACTGTTTCCCCTGCCAGGAATCCTCTTCCCTTCCCTCCACTTACCAAAATCTTTCACATCCCTTCCCCGGATCTTCCCATAAATTATAGTCCATAAAGGACACTTGACAACATCCAAAAAACTGTGTTGAAAATGCTGTTCTAATGATAAGTAATTTTTCTAAAAGTACTTTGGAAGTTTCAAGGTTTTATTTTCTGAAGAAATTTAGGCTTAAAAAAAAATGACAGTAATAAAATTACTGCTATCCAAACCAAGTGACAATCTTTAGCAATGCCCTACCTGGAAAACACATTTTTATAAAGCCTTTGGACTTCCTGTGACTTTCAGGAGCACCATCTTCAAAGCACTGTTCCTTAAATTTAGGGTGGATTTGTAGTTTGATCATTCATTTTTAGCTTTTTGAAAAATTATTTACCTCTACTGTTAATAGAACTATAATTTACACCAAATTAGATAGGAGACATTTCAAATTACTCAAAATAAATACTATTTTGCTATATGTTAAGTTTTTTAATGTACTTTAAATTTGATTAAAAGCGTTTCACCTGAATGTTAAGCATACTATCACCATATATACATATACAAAAAAAGTAAATGTATATGTTAAAGTTTAGAATGCATTATTGTTGACTGGTTACAACATTGCCAGACATTCTTAAATGAGGCTCCCTCCTCAATGGTGGTGAAACACATCAGTGCCAATAAACTACAAATAATTTAATGGGATTTGTTAAAAGCTCTTCACGTTTACAGCATGAGCTTAATAATTCAAAGAGCTTAATAATTCCAACTGCTGAAAAGCAATAAAAACCTCTGAATATGAAATAAAAATATTAGTTTCTAACTGTGCTTCCCCCCACCCTCCTTAATATTTAAAACCCTGGGAAATATCAGGGTAGAGTAATGGAGAAAAAGCTGTATAACTATATACGATCTTAGAATAGTAATAGCTTCACATGAATTATTTCATTTAACTCATGCACTCATCTGCGTAGATTTTATTATTACTACTATTATCATCGCTCCATGGTACAGTTTGCCACTGCGCTTTTGAAAGATAACAAGTCCAAAGTCATAAGTAATAGAGCAGGGACTTTAAGTTTCCTTACTGTAAAAAGTAAACCAACAAGTGCAAAAGCTCCTTCCAGCTTTGTCTAGCTTCAATATTATCAACCTTATAATTTCCTCCGGTGTCAACAAGCTAATGTCATTCTTCTTTTAATTGAATCAACTAGAAAAATATTTACGACGCACCTACTCGGTGTCCGACCTTGCGTGAGCAGCAGCCCAAACACAGGTCTCCCAATCTCAGTTCTGGCCTCTGGGTGCCAGCATCTCTCTTCTCCCCGCCCCCACCCCGTAAGTCTCCAGGATGGGCTGGGGTCCTTCACCCTTTCAAGCCCTTCCCGGAACACTCTCGCCACTGGGCCAGTTCCAGCTCTGGTTCCTGGGCCCACTCACCCTTTAAGTGGTCTCCGCTGTCTGGTACCGTAGGACCCGATGCCCTGTCCCCCGGTGGGGTCGTATGGAGTGCCCCCGTTTGCGAGCGCTCGGTGACTCTGCCTTTCGCCATGGCTGCTGCAGAAAAAAATGAGAGATCAGGTGACGCTGCGCCCCCTTAACTCTGCCGCAGGCCTCTTACAACACCGGGGGCCAAAGCCTCAGACACTTCCGGAGCGACCACCTCACCTGAGACGACCTCAGCCGCGCGAGCTCAGCGACGCTCGACTGAAACCTACAGCTCCCACTGGAACTATGCTCCGCCCCGTACCGCCCCCGAGCCTCGCGCGCTCCCGCGGGCCCAGTAACCGCGAGACAAGTTAGGGCCCCGACCCGCCCCATTCAGCTGACTGCCCCGCCTCGCGCCAGCAATGAGCATGCGCAGTCGCGGCGCTGGCGTCACAAGGTTTCTCTCACCGGCGCAAACCTCTAATGCGCAGCTTTAACTCGCCGGAAGTGCCGTTCTAGGGAGTTAAAGCCCTTTGTCCTGGCTGCCGGAAGGGTCCAGAGTGATTAGTTGGCGTTATTCCGCGAGCACAGAGTGGAGCCTTCTCCCCTTTCTAGTTCCACACGCTGCTGTCGTCAGTTTGGAGGAGCTAGCAAAATGCTTATTCTGAAGAGAGTGGAAAACGTAAAGCTTGAACCTAGTCTAACGAATGCAAGAAACTAAAGCTCAGGCAAAAGCTATATCCTATGAAGGTCACAGGGTGGCAGACATAGATTTAGAATCCGGAACTTCTTGTTCCAAGCAATTGCAGTCCCCTGTCATCATCCATTCGCCCCAAACAAGTAAAATCTAGGTCAGCGCATTACGTTTAACTTTTTCTTTGCTGAGCGCAAACGTCGTCTTGTTCAGTTGCTTTCCATTCCTACATCTCAGTCGTATTCAGCTTATTCATTGGTGAGTGTATTGGAATTTCTTATTTGAAAGCAACTTGGCAAGGTGCTTAATTAGGTTTCTGGGAAACTCTACCATGGAGGTAAACATACAGAAAGAATTGGCCCTAATAGCATTTGTTGTATAGTGGCAAATGCAGAAACAATTTTAAAAAATCCAAACTTAAAAGTAGTTAAAATTATGGGCCATCCATTCTGTGCGCACTTGGCTTTCAGTGACCACTGTAAGACCATTTTTATTTCCTTAATAGTACTTATTGAAAACAGTAATTATTTGGGTTATTTGTTTATGCCATATCTCTTTTTCTTTTTTAATACCTATTTTTGCATACAGAACTGGGGCACAGGCCAGAGGTGGGGGGGGGGTGAGAAGGTTCACCAGAGACAGATTGGGGAGCAAAGAGGGCAGATTAAGGAAGTACACTGCTGAGGGGAGCAGTGGGCGGGACAGGAGAGGTTTTCTAGACATGTGGGTCTCCTCCATGGGTGGGGATATCGTACTGAAGTGGCTGCTGGCTAGCTTCCTAGTTCTGTGCTTCATCCATTGAGCCACCAAGGAGGGCCTTGCTACATCTCTGGAATGTAAGCAATAGTAAGGTAAATGCTTTTACATTTTTGTTCATTGTACTGAGCAGAAGATGACAAAGTCCTAATTTTTAAGAACACATTCAGTGAATATGTTGAATAAACTTTCAAGCATAGAAAATTAAGAGACTAATAATGTGGGCAATGTCTATTAAAAAATAATTTCTAAGAGAGCTATTAAAAACATTAGACGAAATACATAATCAGGGCCATCCCTGGTTGCACAAGAAGTTAAACACAGCACTATGAAACTCTCCCTACTTCAACATCTGTTGGAGCTGGGGCCTGGGAGGTGACCCACCCACATAGCTCCGCAGACCTCTCCTGTCTCACCTGCTGCTCCCCGCAGCAGTGCATTTCAGAACATCTGCCGGTTTTTCCCCACTGTCTCTGGTGAATCCTTTCTCACACAATCTCCCTCCTCTACCTCTGGCCTGTATTCCAGTTTTTATATGCATAAATAAATCTTATAAATAAATAAATACCTTTATAAATAATATTTATAAATATCTTTATAAATAAATAAATCTTATTCATTTATTTATTTTTTCATGTATGCATACAGAGCCAGGTACAGACAGAGGTGCAGGGACAGTAAGAGGATTCACCAGAGAAAGAGTGGGGAGCAGAACAGGCCTACTGATGAAGTACACTGCTGAGGGGAGCAATGGGTGGGTCATGAGAGGTCTGCCATGCCATGTGGATCACCTCCAGGGCTCAGGATCCAACTAGCACTGAGGCAGCTGCGGCTGGGTTGCAGTGCTGCGTCCTTACCCATTGTGCCACCAGGGAGGGCCCAAATAAATACATCTTTAAAAAAATACATAATCAACTGAATTTATATTTTAGTGTATAGAAAATATACTTGAGCAAGACATAAAACTATTTTTAAAACATTTGGTCTGTTTTACAACATGAAAAATAAAAAGTACAACAAAATCACCAAAAAAATAGACTAAAAATTGGTAGCAGAAAAAAGTAGTCATCACATAAATAAGAATTACTGCAAGTTAATAAGAAAAACCGATTCAACAGAAAAAAATGGACAAAAGGATATGTATATAACCAATCACAGAAGAATAAATAGCCAACAATTTAGGGGAAGATGAACAGCCTCTTTAACGTGGTAATAGTGATTGAGAGGTACACAAATTGCAGGAGCAAATGAGAGGGGTTCCTAAATTAGAGTGGGATTTCAGAGAAAACCTAATAGGAAGAATAATTCTGATTTAAAAGATGAGTTGAGGCCCTCCCTGGTGGCGCAGCGGGTTAAAGCACAGAACTGAGAAGCTAAAGCCACTTCCTCATGAGTTTGATTCCCACCTGCCCTGGAGGTGACCACATGGCACCGCAGACCTCTCCTGACCCGACCGCTGCTCCCCTCAGCAGTGTACTTTGTCCATCTTGCAGTTCTGCTCCCCACTTTGTCTCTGGTGAAGTCTCTCGCCGTCCCTGAACCTCTGGCCTGTCTGTACCCCAGTTCTATATGCACAAATAAATGAATCTTTAAAAAAAAAAAAAAAGAGTTGAAATTAAGCTGGGTGAAAAAACAACTTATTTGAAGGCTAAAAGCTACTGCTTATCTTTTAAAAAGAACTGCAAACAAAAAGTTGGAGAATAGGGGACTTCCTGGTGGTGTAAGGGGCTAAGTTTCGACATTGTTAAGCTATCCTCAGCCACTGCAGCAGGAGTTCCATCCTGGCCCAGAAGCTAACCCACAGGGAAATCTCGCCCTCTGCTCCCCTCAGCAGTATATTTTAGTAGAACTGCCTGTTCTGTTCCCCACTCTATTTCTGGTGAATCTTCACAACCCCTCCCCCCCTCCCCAGCACCTCTGGCTTGTATGGTAAATAAATAATACATAAATAAATCTTTAAAAAGAAAAAGGTTGCAGAATGGAAAAATAAGAGAAATAGGAAAAGAGCCTCATCATAAAGTGCTAGAAGTTTAAATGTAATCATCAAAGATATTTGAAATTATTAAAGAACATTTAACTAAAGAGGGACATACTAAATTTATATTTGTAGATCTGGTTTTAACTGCCCAGTGACAGAATTGAAGGCATGTCACACTAACAATAGAAAAAGTTAAGAGGTTATTGTAGTAAATCTGACTGGGCCCAGGTAGTGGACTGAAAACTAAGAGATGACATCAGATATGAGGTGATGTGTGAGAAAAACTATTTTTAGACTTCTATTACATGTGTAAATACAATTACTCTGCTACTGATTCAGAAGGGTCTCTGGCTTCCACCAATTACTCTCACATAAGGTTTGAGGAGCCAATAACTGGTCTCAAGCAAGCAATGCTTATTGTAGATCACACAATTGGAGAGGGGCAACAACTGCCTTGAGCCACACTCTCTGCTTGAGAGCAAACAGGTATCCTGATTTTATGGGGTTTGATCTTCAGGGCTAGGCAGTGGGGAAGCAGTGTTGGTATTTTGATTTTCAATAACAGAAAGTTACAAACAAGGATCAGGTTAACCTAATGACACAAAGACCATGTGCCAAGGGCCCCCAAACAATTTCTGAAAAGCCAGTCAGTCTGATCACATAATCTTGGTATTTGGGGATTTAGCCTCCTTGGATTTAGAAATGTTAAGAAAGTAAAATCTAGAGAATTGAATGGACTAGTAGACAAGGATATTAGTGAGAGTTAAGAGATTATGTATTTAGAGACTTTCTGATTTAGGATGCTAAAGGGTATACCTGAGCGATTAAAGGAAGAATTGAAGGAGAGAATAAAGCTGAATTTTGTTTTTGTTTCCATTTACCCAGATTCCTCAGTTCTTCATTTATTTGTATACCTTTCCTCAGCTGAAACTTCTTTCAGTCACCAGTAGCTGTTTATCCTTTTATTCAACATTCACTCTTTAATCATTTGCTACCTCTGCATGGTTCCTACCTTCATTATTTCCATGACAATTCTCTGACCACTTTGTTGACTCTATTGAAGGAAACTTTTATCTGCCCTACCCCTTAAGTGATGCTATTTCTCAGGCTACAAACTTTTCCCTAACAATCTTAGCCATATCTTCAATAACACCTATACATGTACAGATAACAAATGTTTGTCTCAAGCACTAAATAAACATTTATACTATAAGCTCCTCAAACTCAGAACATCCAAATCTTACCTTTCACAATCTTGGAAATGGTACCACCAGGTCCCTTTTTTCTCAAACCAGAAATTTAAGAATTCTCATTTAACATTCATGAAATTCAATCTATTAAATGAATACATCAATTCCTTTATGTCCTTTACACCTACATCCAGTCAAACACTGAGTCTAGTCAGACACCCATCTCCTTACCCTCCTCATCTAGATTTCATGATCTCTTCTCACTCACCTCTCAGCAATTTTCCATATTACCGCTAGAATGGTTAGTAAGAGATAATATTGAAATCCTTCATAATCTGACACAAGCTCAAGTGATCCAGCTGACTCTGAATCCAACATGAATAATAAATGAACAACGTAAACCACTCTGAACCATATGCAGTAAGTGCCCTTACTGACCATACTCTGTGCTTTTGGGCCCTTGTAACAATTATCCCTTTGCCTTCAGTGTCTTCTCCTAGTGTTTCTCTATGATCAGTTAGCACTTATATTTGAAGATTATCTAAGGGTAAGAGTCCACATAGTACTTTTTCCCTTGTGTTGCCTGTAGTTTAGTGATTATATTTTAATTTTTCACTTATTGTCTGTCACTAGACTTTGATCACCCTGCTTCAATCCAGCACAGTGCCTTTCTCAATATATTTTTGTACAATGAATTCTTTGATATGCATTACAGCTCTCTGACCACTGGCTAGTTAATTACAAGTCTGTTACATACTAGAGACTGAAACGAAGTCTTAGGTTGAAAAATACTGGTTTTTTTGAAAAGAGAAGACAGAGTAGTAGACCTGCACCAGGAGACATAAAAAGAAATTATATTACAATAATTAAAACGGGTGTACTAGAACAGAAAAAAGATAAGACATGAGAGCAAATGGACCTATATAATTAAAGGAATTGGTATATGATAAAGGACACAATCTAACAAAAAAATGGATTATTCAATAATGGTACTGAAAATTGTGTTAACCAAGTCTTTAAAAGTCAGATACTTATATACTGTATACAAATTTATGATCAGATGATATTAAATCTTCATATTTAGCAAGTATTATTAAAGTATTAGAAGATAAGCTAGAAAAAAATATCTTTACTATCTTGACTGGTTACTTTCTTCCTGTAACCTATCAGTAACCATCTGACTTTATTCTTGTACAGCCTTAAAACAGAATTTGAATTTAGCACCTTGTTAAGCACACAAAAGAAAATGTTTACTTAATTGTTTGAAAAGGAACAAAAACACAGCTAATAAATTCCTCTATTCTTTCCTTTTGTTGTCGATTCCTCCTCCTATCCCCTCTCTCCTAATCTGTAGAGCAAACATAGTGCTTTCCTACTTTTGATCTTAACTCTGAAGGTTTAGGCTTTGGGTAAACATAGCAAAATATTTTTCTAATAAAACTTGAAAAATATTTTTTGAAAATCTAAAATTGATATTGGGATAGGTAAAAGTTATTAAAGTATATGAGGAAAAAAAATGACATAACTTTGAATTTACAACAATGTGAGAATCCCCAAATCAAAAACAGACTAACCATTACCCAGAAAACATCATACTTCCTTCCAAGTCACTATTCATCCTCCCTGCTAAAAACCACTGGGAAAACCTCTTTATATATAATACAAACCCAATTTGAGATTTCTATGACTCAGCAAAACAAAGTAACTAGTACTCTCCCACTGCAAAAAAAAATAGAAAATTGGACAAAATATCTTGAAACAACTACTTTTAGATAATGAACAAATAAATCAAGGACTGGAGTCCTTGGAGAAAAGAAATAAGATCAGTTTTATGATCATCATAGCTTACTGCCTATAAAACCTTTCTAAAGGAGGGTAGCCCAGAAAGAGCACAGTAGTGTTACTGAGCCACGGAAAAATGATTGACGTTTGGGCCCCACCCCCGCCCCACTGTCATGTACCCTAGTTCTGTATTCATAAATAAATAAATCTTTAAAAAAAAAAAAGGATAGAAGCTTAAGGCTATCAATGTGGCTGGAAATTGTAGATCATCATACCAGAGAAATACAAAGATGCAGTTCTAGAGAGCTACATAGGTATCTCCTTGTGTCTTTGATTGAAAATCTGCATAAACCAGGTTAAAACCACAAAACATAGAACAAAGAACAATTGTTGGAGAAATTATTAGAAAGATGTAAACTGACTAGAGATTCTAGAATTTGCATGGGACTGGAAGGCAAGTTTCCATCAACCCATATGTGGAAAACTTGTTGATTATTTGCTGGCCACTCAGAAAAGGACCCAGAAAGACAAAACCTCAGATTTTAATCTACCCTACAGAAAAGGCTGCATTAAACACACTAAAGATTTTTAAAAGGATTCAAAGATTAATTTGACACATAAGTATATTAATCACTTGCCAGGGCAAAGTTTTATGCTGGAAAAGCTCAACTTTTAAAAAAGTAAGCTAGATGCCCTCCCTGGTGGCGCAGTGGGTTAAAGCACAGCACTGAGAATCTAAAGCTGCTTCCGCATGAGTTCCATTCCCGCCTGCCCCGGAGTTGACCACATGGTGTGGCAGACCTCTCCTGACCCGCCCACTGCTCCCCCCCAGCAGAGTACTTTGTCAGTCGGCCTGTTCTGTTCCCCACTCTGTCTCTGGTGAAGCCTCTCACTGCCCCTGAGCCTCTGGCCTGTACCCCAGTTCTGTATGCACAAATAAATAAATCTTTAAAAAAAAAAAGTAAGCTAGAATCAAGATATTCTATAATATGGAATCCACAATGTACAGCACACAAGCTAAAGTTTTAAAAATCCAAAGAAGCAGAAAAATGTCATCAGTAATAATAAGAAAAATTAATCAATACAGAAAGAAGCAGAAATAATAAAAAAAACTACTATGAATCTGTTCAAGAACTTAAACATATTATTAAATGTGAACATAATAAGGGAACAATGAAGAACATTTCATTAACAAATGTGATCAAAATAGAAGTTCTGGAGCTGAAAATGCTATGTGTGAAAAAATATTCAATGGACTATCTTAACAGCACATTAGACACTACAGAAGAAAAGACTAGCAAGCTTGAAGATAAAGCAAGAGTCTCCTCAAACTGTAGTAAACAGAAAAAAAAGAGTCTAACATGTCTAATTAGAATTTCAAGAAGAAAAAAGAAAAATTGGATATTTCATGTACTTGAAGAAAGAACCACCAATTTTTTCAATAAATCTGTGTAAAGAACACAAGCCCAAAGATCAAAAGGAGATCAATGAATACCAAGTATGATAAATACAAAGGAAAATACACTGACGCATAGCACAATGAAACCAATAACCAAAGAAAATATCTGTGATAGCCAAAGGGGAGTGTTCAGAGGAACAACAATAAAGACAAATGCTGGCCTCTCATTAAATAATGCAAACAAGAAGAAAATAGAACAACTTTTTTTTTTTTTTAATGAATACAGACAGAACTGCGGTACAGGCCAGAGTTGCAGGGGCAGTGAGAGGATTCCCCAGAGTCAGAGCAGGGTACAGTACAGGCAGATTGACATACACTGCTGAGGGAACAGCGGGTGAGACAGGAGAAGTTGCTGCACCATGTGGGTCACCTCCCTGGCCAGGGATCAACTGGTGTTGAGGTGGCAGCTTCCCAGTGCTGTACTTTACCCCATTGCACCATCAGGGAGGGCCCAGGACAAATTTTTAAAGTGCTTAAGAAAATAGAAATGAGAAATTTTAATCCAGCAAAAATTTCTTCAATAAAGGTCATATAAGGACATTTTAGATAAACAAAACCTGAATGAGTTGTCATCATTTGGTATATAAGAAATGTTGAAGAAAAATGATAGCAGAAGGAAATGCAGATCTACACTGGAATGAAGAGTGTCAAAAATGGTAAGTAAAAATAAATAAAAAATATTTATTCCCTCTTTACATTTCAGAGGATATAGTAGTCCTCCCTTTTCCTCAGTGGTTGCCTGAAACTGGATGGTGTCATAGTACTGAACCCAAATGCACTGTTTTACTCTTATGCCTATATACCTGTGACAAAGTTTCATTTCTAAGTTAGACACTGTAAGAGACTAACAGTAATAAATTAACAAAATAGAATAATTACAACAATGTGCTGTAATAAAAATTAGGTGAATACAGTCTCTCTTACACAAAATATCATACATATTTTTGGACCGCAGTTGACTGCAGGTAACTGAAGCCATGGAAGTGAAATTGTTAATAAAAGCAGGAAAGAAATAATACAAAAAGACCTAGAAGTAATTTTTTAAAAACTACGATGAATCTGTTCAAGAACACATTCATTTAAATGTGAACATAAGGGGAGGGACAATGAAGAATATTTCATTTACAAATTGATCAAAATAGAAATTCTGAAGCTGAAAATGTTATATCTGAAAAAGATATTTAATGGACTCTCTTAGCAATACATTAGCCAATACTGAAGAAAAAACTAGCAGGCTTAAGATAGAGCAAAAGAGTCTCTTCAGGGCCCTCCCTGGTGGCGCAGCGGGTTAAAGCACTGCACTGAGAAGCTAAAGCCACTTCTGCATGAGTTCGATTCCCGCCTGCCCCGGAGGTGACCACATGGCGTGGCAGACCTCTCCTGGCCCGCCCGCTGCTCCCTTCAGCAGTGTACTTCGTAGATCTGCCTGTTCTGCTCCCCGCTCTGTCTCTGGTGAAGCCTCTCGCCGCCCCTAAGCCTCTGGCCTGTACCCCAGTTCTATATGTACAAATAAATAAATCTTTTAAAAAAAAAAAAAAAAAAAAAAGAGTCTCTTCAAACTACAGTACACAGAGAAAAGAGTCTAATATGTCTAGTTAGAATTTCAAGAAAAAACAAACAGAAAAATCGGGGTATTTTCAAGGACAGCGTCCCTGAAATGGTGTGACCTGATACAGGATGTCAAGGCCCTAACAGAATGAGGAGACTAGCTCAGCAGAGTGGTTTGAAATCCAAACAGAGTTAAGAGAGTGTCCTTCGAGAGCCATGGCTCAGAGCAGGGGCTTCAGAGCTCAAGGAGTGTCAGGAGTCACCAAGATCCCCCAAGTTCAATGCTTCACTTCCAGGACTTAACACAGAGTCATGCTCATGGCTGTGATTTATTACAGCAAAATAATGCAAACCAAAATCAGCAAAGGGAAAGACAACTTGGGGCAAAGTCTAACGAAAATCAGGCAAAAGTTTCTAAGAGTTCCCTCCCTATAGAGTCACACAAAGCATGCTTAGTTCCTCCAGCGACAAATTCCAGTTGCTGGAATTTTTCTTACAAATGTGTAAAATGCCGTCTACTTATTAGTAGAGACCATGGCCTGAAGATTGCATTGGAAGCTGGGTACACAGTCTCTGCCTAGTTTGTAACGAAACTCAAGTTAAACCATATTATACAAGTCTGGGTATCATAAGCCATTCTCATTATTATGGGAATGGTGGGGTTCTCTTGAAGCCTAGGTTTCCAGATGCCAACCAAGGTCCTATCAAGAAGGCCCTCCTAAGGAGAGTAGACTTGGAGAGGTCTGCAATATTAATGCTTTCTGCACGCCAAGTGACAAGGGTATCCCTGAAGAGGAGTACCTCAAAGCAGGTTTTCAACTAAAGAAAGGTGAGGAGACTGTCCCCCACAGAAACAGCAATGGCATTAGTTTGGTACTGGGAAGCAAAGTCAAAACTGGTTGAAAAGTGCATCATGTAGGACAACCAAATGCAAGGTGTTGGAGTTCAGGTAAGAAAAGCTGGACATGTGTGTAGAGAGAGAAGGGTACAGCTATAAAGGGTCATTTATAAACTGATAAATTTATTAAAAGAATAAATGACAACATTAGAGATAATGGGAACACAGGGTTTTCTTATCATCATGATTAGAGTTAGAAATATGGGAAAAGAGAAAGAATGAAACCTAATGATATCGACTGAAATGGGAGTTAATGGTGTGGAGTAATGATTTTCAATAGACAGCTTAGATAGATAGATGGGTTGGTAGGATATAAAATAAAAGAATGTGTCCATTAGGACAGTGACACTTCAAATACTATGAATAAACTTACTGTGAAGTCTTGGTTCTAAATATTTTCCACGGAAAGGAAAGAAGGCCTCTTGGAGAAATAACTGACTAGAGGGGTTGAGATGTGGAAAAATACAAGATGTGCCTGTGGCATTTTGTATGAGAAAACAAGGGCGTGCTTAAAGAATGACAAGGACATATAAAAAGGACTTGAACCAACTTGAAGAGGTCAAGTTGGATAACATTTGAGCTGCAAAGGAAAGAATACTATTAACACTGGATAAAATATAAAATCCTGAATTCATTATTTTATAAATAAGTTTATTAATGAACTGTTTGATGAAAATAGAATAGTCACATAATTTTAAATATTTACATTAATAAAAAAATAAATAACTTTATATTACTATCAGAGACTCACAAGTTCAAGAAAAAAATTCTTTGTATTGCTTGTAGCAATTCTGAAAGGAATAAATAATCCTCAAATCACAATTATAGTTGAAGACTTCACCATTTTTTCTCAGTGATTAACAAAGAAAATAGTAGTCCTGTGTCATTATTGTAATATTGGTGATGTGACTGTATATTTGCTAAAATTTTATAGAACATTACCACAAAATCTAAATTACGCTATATGATAACTTTTAAATACAATTTAAAAAATAATACCCTATGACCCAGAAGTTTGACTCTGGAATAAAATGAAAACTATTTCCATGCAAAAACGCCCATAGTCATAACTAATATTATTCATAAAAGTAAAAAAATATAAATAACTAATGAATCAATAAATTAAATATAATGTTTATACAATGGAATATTATTGAGGCATAAAAATGAATGAATATTGATACATGCTACAATATAAATAAACCCTCCAGTAGTATGTTAAGTAAAAAGAGTCAGAATCAAAAGATGACAAATTTTATGATTCCATCATTATGAATTGTCCTGAATAGGCAGACCTAAAGAAACAGAAATCTGATTACTTGTGACCAGAAATTTGGTGGTGCAGAAGAAAATTACTGTACAGGAAAATGATCAGTGCAGGATTTGTGTTTGTGGAGGGCAATTAAAATAATGTGGAATTAGGTAGTTATGATGGTTATACAATTTTGTAAGTATACTGAAAAGTACTGAATTTTACTCTTTTAAGTTGTTGATATTGAACGGGTAATTGAGATGGAGTCAATTGAATAGTGGTGGATGTTAACTAAATCTTTTGTGGTAGGCATGGTATGATATACAGCTGTTGAGATGAGAAATTATATACCTAAAATGTATATGGTGTTGTAAACCAATGTTACCTCAATAAAAAATAAAAATAATTTTGATGTTACATGGATTAAATCACAATAAAAACATAAGGTGCTTTCCAAAAAAGATAGAAAATTAAAGATTCTGAGTATGTTTATACTCATGTTTAGTATGTCCCCATACTAAAGAAATTAGTAACTATTTAAAAAACCTTTCCCACACAAAAACTCCACACCTGGATGGCTTCACTGATGAATTCTCAAAAAAAAATTTTTTTCCCCCTACTGTGTCTGGTGAATATTCTCACCAGAGGATTCTCATCCCCCACACCTTTGCTTATACCCCAGTTCTTATATGCACAAATAAATAAATGTTTAAAAAAAAAAGATAGAGGAGTCAGTCAGAGGAGTCCTGAAGAAAGCAAAGGTAATTCAAGATTGGAAGATAGGAATTTAGGATTAAACATGAGATAAACAGATGGGAAATTAAAATTTGCAGCAATTTCAGGTTGAACTGAACTTTAGCAAATAAGATATCAGGTAGATTAGAGATGATGAGGAAACAAGAAATGTAAAGCAGGTGTTGGAAACCACAGCTTTGCCCATATAACATAACTTTACCAGTTCCAGAATTTGATAAAGAATATATTCATCACATATACAAATACATTAATAAAAAATTATATTAAAAACATGACTCTTTTTCCTGAAATTATCTAATCTTTTGGAATCATTTTTGTCTTTACTCCTCTATAATTTTTTTATCTGACAAAGGATTTTTTTTAAATAATGTAATACTTCATTTTTACATCATTTTGTGCCTTTTTCCTTTTTCATCTCATTTGTAATCCCCGTGGGCTTCCCATCACCAAATCACTCATGTGCTATAACCATAGTCTAGTGCACTTCCCTCCCTCCACTGTTTTTGATCCCATTTCCCATTTCACCCCCATAACATGTCTCTGGTATATAGTTGTTCATTATTATTATTATTTTCTCCCCGGTCCTATAAACTCCTGCTATGAGTGAAACCATCCGGTATTTTTCCTTTTCTTTCTGGCTTATTTCACTAAGAATGATCTTTTCCAGCTCCATCCATGTTGCTGCAAAAGGCATGTGTTTATTTATTTTTTTGGTTGCTGAGTAATATTCCATTGTGTATATAATATGTACCACATCTTTTTAATCCAGTCATCCACTTTTGGGCATTTGGGTTATTTCCATGTCTTTCCAACTGTAAATAAAGCAGCAATAAACATGGGGGTGCAACTGTCTTTTTGAATCAGTGTTTTTGTGTTTTTTGGGTAGACACCTAAGAGGGGGATTGCTGGGTCATATGAAAGCTCCATTTTTAGCAGTTTGAGAAACCTCCAAATAGTTTTCCATAGTGGTTGTACTAGTGCAGGAGGGAACTCTCAAATTTTTAAGTAAAAAAGTAATAACAATATTAAACAGTCTCTCAAGGTAAAAGAGGAGGGACCACTCCCCATCTCTATTTTATATTCTAGCATTATGTTGACAACAAACCTAGATAAAGATATTACAAGGCCAAATCCTTCATGAACACAGATGCACAACTGCTTAAATTTTTAACATCAAATCAAACACAATACATAATACATCATGACCTGATAGTGTCTATCTCAGGAATGGTAATTTAATATTTGAAGAAAAAAAATCACTGTAACCACATTAGCAGAATAAAGAATATGTATATATGATCATCTTTCAATAGATGTAGCTAAAGCAATTAACAAAATTCAACATACACTCATATTCAAAAAGAAACTTTTAAAAAATTAAGGTTAAAAAGAACCTATTTCAACCTAATAAAAATATCTCTGCTGATAACCTCTAGTCAACATTTTTCTTACCAGACTAAACACCTCATTCCTAACATAAGAATAAAGGTGAAGTTGTTATAGGGCACCTCAATTCAGAGAGAGGCACCCCTGAAGTCCTCAAAACCTGCCTGCTCTAAGTGGGTTCTGCCATCCGCCGCAACAAGACAAAACATATAAAGCTTTAATGAAAAGTGACTTTAATAGAGTGTATATACAATATGGAATACAAAGAATGTAACTTCTAAATCAAACACCTGAAGTTACCCATCCCCTCGTGGGCAAAAGTCAACCCAAAAGGGATTGGCCCAAAGCAAGGCCTGAAAGCCTGCCACAAGACTAAAGCACCTTCTGGCCGGGACCCATGGAAAAGGGTCAGAAATGGCCAGACAAATCTGAGAGGAAAAGAGCAAAATCAAAATCAATATAAACACTGCCATAGTCACCTCCCTACAGGTATCTCACCCACATCTGCCTTAACCAGTCCAGGGTCAGGAAACAAGCCCGGTTTCTTCATCACATGTTTGCTGCTCCATGTGGCTTCCTTAGGTCTCCTTCTCCATCTATCTTCCTTCTCTCTTCTTCTCTCTCCTTTTTCTCTGCTCAGTTCCACCCTCCTTCTGGGTGGGGCAGGGAACCTGGAACTTCCCTTCTCCTAGGGACCACCCAGTTACAAAGTTACTCAGTCACACTGGCCTCTACTTTGCACATGTTATTATTAAATTTCTTTTTGGATTTTATCAGCCTATTTAATGCATATTTGATTATTTGGCAGCTTAGAAGAATTTCAAGAGTATACTGAATAACGTTTCCTTTGTGCTCTGAAATTTTGGTTAGCTAACCAGACCCCTAACAAATCACTGGAAGCTGCTTGTTTCCCAGAGTGACTGCAAATGATGAGATCTAGGACTTCTCAACATGCGAGCATATGAACTGACAACAATGGTAATGCATCTTTCTATGAGTAAAACTTTGTCCTTGACACCCTCGACATGCAAAAACTTTTTAAATGCCCTGTTTGAGTATCAGCTTAACTTTTGAGACCCACCTACTGGACTGCCTCCAGAAATCAGACAGAATGTGATTTGGGTTGATGTATTCTCAGGAATAAGAGACTGGTTCTATGAAATAGTTGGACAGCTCAACCTCTGAATACAGGCAGGGCTGTAGGGGCGCAAAGATCTGCCACTGCAATAATTGCCTTTTTGGCAAAAGCTTTTATTTTATGGGAAGGTATCTGAAGACTGGATAGAGGTTGATTTAAAAAAAAAAGATTTTTACATAGATACCTCTGTAAGGGTGTACACCAGAAGACTTTATCTCTTTTCAGGAGCAGGCAGAACTTAAAAACATTTATCTTTGTCCGTTGTGCCTGCCTGATAACCTTCTTTACTGACCTGCCCTTTCTCTCCTAGCCCCAGTCCTTCTGACATAGTTAAGATGCCATTTAAGGTGGCATCTGAAGCCACTTAGAGAGTGATGCTTGGTCTCTTCTTTTTATGCAGGAGGTATAGATGTTCTTGCTATGCTTTTTTTTCCTTATCTCTTAAATTTCACAAAGGAAGATATACAAATAGCCAAAGAGCACAGGGCACTATTAGCCATCAAGGAAATGCAAACTAAGTAATACAAAAAGTGCTATTACATAACTATTAGAATAACTAAATTCCAAAAATCTGGCATCAGCTGTCAGTGATAACAGCTGTCAGAATTCTTTTTTTTTAAATATTATGATAGTTTATTGACATAGGTCACACAGCCAATGCTGTCTAATGACATGGTCTGGACATTGGGGAGAATTCCAAGAATGGACTCCGACAGTTTATTTTTACATCATTTTGTGCCTTTTCAGAATTTTTTTTAACTGTCACAGTTATATATTGTAGAATGATATAAGCACTTTGAAAAATTATGTAACCTTTTAAATGGGTACACCTTCACTTTATGGATTATTAATGCCATTTCTAAATATTCATTAAGGAGAAATGAAAACATACATCCACAAAGTATATTATATAAGCATATCAGTAATGGCTTTATTTTTAAAAGCCGAAATCTGTACATATTCAAAGATCATCAAAAAGAGAATTAATAAACAAATTGAAATACTACTTCACAATTAGAAGGACCAGACTTCTGACATATACAATAAAATGGATAAACCTGAAAACACGCTGAGTGAAAGAAGCTTTACCAAAAAGAGTACACATTGTGTGATTCTGTTAGGGTTTGGTGAATGGGGCTCTTGGGCCCCTCTGAAAATGAATTCATCAGAATTTCCCATTCAGAAATGCATGGCAAGCTCTGGTTCGTTAGTCTTCTTAAAACTGATATACTGGGCCCTCCCTGTTGGCACAGCAGGTTAAAGCACAGCACAAAGAAGCTTAAGCAACTTCCCAAGGAGTTGGATCCCCGCATACCCTGAAGGTGATCCACATGGCGAGGCAGACCTCTCCTGACCCGCCCGCTGCTCCCCTCAGCCGTGTACTTCATTGATCTGCCTGTTCTGTACCCCACTGTCTCTGGTGAATCCTCTCACCCTCCACATCTCTGGCCTGTACCCTAGTTCTGTACGAATAAGTAAATAAATCTTAAAAAAAAAAAAAAAACTGATATACTCTTGGCCTCACTTTGAATTCCTGGAACCTTCCATAGCCTGTTTAAGACACATCAATCATCCCTACACCCCCCTCTTGTGAAAACTTACATTAGTTCCCATTTATGTCAAGTTCTAGTATAAGAGTTCCAAGAAATACTATTAACACAGAAAATAAAGTGTCGAAACTATCATGGGGAAGAATCTGGTGTGAGCTGGAGGTACAGAGATAAAAGAATTCACCAGAGACAGAATGGAGAACAGAAGAGGTGGATGTATTGAAATACACTGCTAAGAGTAGGCGAAACAGGAGGGGCCTGTTGCATAGAGAGCCCCAAGGCTCTACTTATACTCCAAGCATTATTGACTGGTTAGGTTGACTAGTCTCAGTTGTCTTGACTGATGATCTGAATTAATGTAATGTATCATCAGGTTCCCATGGTAGTCCCATCCACACCCAGGCCTCCCAAATTTGTCTGCTGGGCCAAGAGTGAGGGCTTAGTTTTAAATTTAGTAATGATACCACGACAAAAACCATTGAACATAATAGGCTGAAATCATGTTTTAAAAACATGAACTGCACAGTTGAGCTTCTATATGCCTGGAATATCACAACAAAAGAATATAAAGAATCTGCTAACAGTGGATACATTCAAAGAGAGGAGCTGGATGCAGAGGAACAATAAGATTTTTTTCTTTTTTTAGAGATTTATTTGTTTATGCATACAGAACTGAGGTACAGGACAGATGTATGGGGAGCTGAGAGGATTCACCAAAGACAGAGAGGGGAGCAGAACAGGTGATTTATTGAAATACACTGCTGAGGGGAGCAGTCAGTAGGTCAGGAGAAGTCTGCTGTGCCATCTGGGTCACCCCCCTGACCAGGGATCGAACTCATGCTGCCGTGGCTTCAATAGCTTCATAGTGCTGTGCTTTAACCTGTTACACCAGCAAGGCGGGCCCAGATTTTACTTTTTAAATTGTTTACTATCCCATGAGCAATATATGTTCTCAACAACAAACTTGTGAGCCTTGGAACAAAGCCAAATGAAAATAAATAGTATATATGCAGATAAATTACTTGTACTACAATATATTTCTTAAAATTTCTGCAATAAGCTTATGTTACCTTCATGATTAGAAAACCAAAAAAAAAAGTTAGTTAGTGTGCATACAATTTTTGTCATGTTTCTTTAATTTGACATTATATCAAGTCTTACCTCCTCATTGGCAAGAGGAACTTAGTGAAAACAGCGTTTTTTCCTTGGCTATGAGTAAGAGCTGAAACCTTTAAGCTTTGCAGGTGAAGTGACATCAATCTTACTGGGTTGGAAACAGTTTAGAAATGGGAGGGGAAAAGAGCAGTTTCTGAGGGAGCCAAAGAAGGAGACTGTTGTGCTAAAAATAATTTGGAATGTGGTGGCTGGACTCAGACATTCAGAACTAATTTCTAAGTTCCAGTGTGCAGGCAGCTGTCAGACAAGGCAGGCCAAAAGTCAATGGGATTAGGTCTCTGGAAACCAGCTGGCTAAATTTGGAAGGAAAGCAAGCAAACAGAGGCAGGAATAGAGAGGGTTGGCACCTCCAAATGTTAACAGAGCATTGAGTTCTATACCAAACTGGGCGGGGGAAACTTTGGACTCCAGGCTACATCTACCAATTAGGTCAAACTCTCTGGACTGATCTCACTCTTATGCCAACAGAACACAGGTGGCTCAGATTGCCTTTTCAGTTATGGTGGGTGGAGAGTGTCCAAGTGGTTCCAGTCTTTGGGCCTTGGCCCTCTGGTCCACTTCTCTCAGTGCTACCATTTGCCTGAGTCAGTAAAGAATTTTGACCTCTAAAGAGTCAAGATTATCTGGATAAATCAGGATATAATAAAGATTTTCAAGAACATTTTTAAAAAGATTTATTTATTGATGCATACAGAACTGGGTACAGGCCAAAGGTGCAGGGGCGGTGGGAGAATTCACCAGAGACAGTACTGGAAGCAGAGCAGGCCGACAGACAAACTATACTGCTGAGGGGAACAGCAGGCTGGTCAGGAGATGTCTGCCGCATGGAGATTATGTGGATAACCTCTGGGGTGGGGATTGAACTCATGCTGAAGTGGCTTTAGCTACTTAGTACTGTGCTTTAACCCGCTGCACCACCATGGAGGGAGAGCTCTCAAGAACATTTTTATTAAAAAAAAAACCAAAAAACTTTTTTCTATAGAGCTTCTCTCAAGCATTTTCACATTATATGACATACTTGCATTGATATATTTTTCATTTTTTATTACCTCCCCAACTGAAATGGAATTTCCATGAGGATAAGGGACTTTTCTTATTTCACTGTTGTCTTCTCAAAATTTAGAAGCAATTGCTCAACAGATTTTTGTTACAAAATTATATTATTACAGAATAATATTGTCAAAATATCATTATAAAAAGTTCAATAATTAGATTCAAAATTAAGAGTTTTTATCCATATCTCTATCCAATTCTACTCACCCAGAATAATCATTATCCTTGGTGTATATAATGTTAGTCTTATAATATATGTATTGTTTGCTTCTGTATATCTTCAGAAGTACTTTATAAAAACTAATTGAAATGTTACTGAATTAGTGGTAAACAGTCTTGGAATTGGGGTCTTGTAGTGTGAGGTGGCTAAAAAAGGGTTGGCAACTGTGGGCTATTTTCATGAACAAGTGAGGGTGAGTTCCTCGAATGAGGCATTCACCTGTACTGTATATCACAAGTATCAAGGAGAGGGTCTGCATACTCTCTACTAATTATTTACTAAGCACTTATTCATTCAAGGACCCAACCATTTACTATGGAGAGCAATGTGATTCCCCCATGTTTTGCTCTTCTGACTTCCTTGAATAAAACTCCTTGTCCTTTTAGAGCATGCTGTCTTCAGGGCAGAGCTACTCACCCTCCGGCCTCTGTACGTATCTGGCTGCTGGTAAGACAAACCCTCCCCCAGGCAGCAGACTCAGACACCCATGTGTGTAGCCAGGTCTGGATGGAACGTTGCCCAGTCAGAACGTCTGAGAGATAGAGATCTGTCAACACGTCTTTGTTGGGGTGACTAGGGAATTTGTACAAGTGCCAGCTTCTCTGTGGAAAAGCCAGAAGAAGGCAGGAACTCAGCTGCACTGAAAATACAATATTGAAGCATTAAGCTGGAATGTGGCATTTTACAGCTGTCACATCACACTAAGTGGAATCACATTTTGTGCCATACTTCCAAAGGCATAATCACTTGAAAACTATTTCTATTGCTTTATGCATAGTTAAAAGTAGTTTCCCAAAAATCTAAAAAAATCTACTATAAGATCTTTACTGAGTGGTATAAACATAGACTAAAGTGGCTGTTGTCTACTTTACTTAAGGGAACATTTAGTTATAAATAAAGCAGTACACTAAACATAGAAAAGTGACTTAAGGTGGATTCCTTGCTAGTTAACTTTATTGAGTCAACAAAACTAAATCAAATTTCCTAGAAATCTTCTGAATGACAGAAAATTTCAGTAAGCCTGCTACACTTTTAGGCTCCAAATCACCTTTGTTTTCTCCTTGACTTATTCCCATACCATGTCTTTCATCTTCCAGAAGTTAAGCAAAACCTCCCAATCTTGCAATATACTTAGAGGTGAACTCTTACTAGTGAGAATGGGGGAATGGCGAGAGAGCCTGCGTTCTCAGTACCCAAAACATTTAAAGTTGCCAAGTAATTCCTAGAGCCCTTGGATCTACTAGCCCCTGGGTTTAAGAGACTTTTCCCCTCCCCCCAGTCAAATGTTAGCTTTTTCCAACTATCCTATAATCCTGCCTTCCTCCCATCACTCTATATCATGAAACTTAGGCTTATTTTCCTCATACCACACACTAATTTGATTGTTTGTCTCCCTAAATAAGCACATAAAAACAAATGCCTTGTCTGCCTTGATTACCATAGTATTCCAGAACCTTGTCAGTATCTGGCCCATAGAACGTTTTTTATGCACACTTATTTATAATTTAATAGGTGGTAGCTGGTAGATGACAACCAACTGATTACGTGAAGTTTGGAGGATTCTTGTTTATGGATTTCTAAAAAGAATTTTTTAAAAATTCAGTGAAATATTACTAGCCAAAAAGAAGAAAAGTGACTTGAGATTATCATACCAACTTCCAGTTATGCTCATGTCTTCAGGGCTCAATACCTGCTGGGATTATACCACAAACCCAAAGCTGGATTTTAACCACTGGGATCTAAGATCAAAGAAAATAAAAAATTAGAGTAACTATCATATGTTTTTCCTCCATAACTCTTGGAAGATTCACCCTAAAATACATTGTTGTTCAATGAAATATGCAAATGAATAATGAAAACACTCACTCAGTTAAGGGAAAGAGAGGCAGCCTGTGTATAGAGAAGACACCTTTTATTTATTTGTTTTATTCATTTATTCATTGTCTTTATTAATGTGTCAGTCATTACATATTCATATAAACTTTGGGGTACATTTTCACACCTCCATATGTGCACATGCTTCACTCACCCAGCTCTAGCACTCCTGTGTCAATGACCTATCCCCTTCTCCCTACTGTACCCTCCTCTTTGCCCCCTTTCTCTCTGGTAACCAGTATATTTTTCACAGAGATTAGAATTATTTTTGCTGTGCTTTGTCAGTATGTGTTTGGTAATTTATATTCTGAAGATAAGTAAACCCATCTGGCAAATGATTTAATTCCACTTGCTTTTACTTTCCTCACCTATAAAATGGAACTAATGATCCTTATCACATAGAATGGATAATGTACACTAAATGCCTATCTCCACTAGATATTCAGTGAGTGGTATCTGGATTGTTATTCTCTTTAAAGTACTAATGATTCAGAAGCCCTATGAATGGCATCATACCCTCTGGTCTCTGATCTGCTTCAGCCACACTAAACTCTGTTCCATATCCTCCCCTGGCAGTTATTCAGCAGGCACTGTAGGAAACAAAAATGTGCAGATTGTGAACTGTTCCTGCTTGTCAGAACAATAACAACAACAAAATCAAGCATGGTTTTCAGTCTTCTCTCCAGCATCAATTGTATTTCAGTAATCTAATTGATAAAGTGCCAAATAATTTGAAGTAAAACTGAATGTTGTACTCGAGGAGACAGTGTCCCTATCTAGGTGAAAACTACCACTTCATTCGAGGTGACAGCAATAGCTGAACAAAACTGAAGCAGGTAGTAAATATCAGGGATGGCTTCCCAGTAAGAGGCAACAAGCTGTATGAGAAATCTCTGACTGCCTGGTCCCAATCCCTTACCATTTCTTAAGGAATGACCTCTCTCGTTACCCTCCAGTGCACTAGAGTAGGAGGAGGATTGAAAAAGTGAACTAATCTCCTGCCTAAATCTACCTTATCCCCAAGGAATGGAGGACTGAAAATGCATGACTCTTCTTGGGCAACAGACAGGTGGAAAGGAGGAGGGTGAATTTTGAAATATTTACAAGAAAGCAAGCTATTTACAGTATTTACAAAGAAATTTTGCAGTATTTACAAAGAAAGCGAGAATGAGACCTAGGCTGAAGTGAAAAGAAGGAGGTACAAGAAAGGGAGCCTAAGGAAGAGGGAAAATGGCGCTGGGAAAGGAAAGTTGGGCTGACAAAAGAGAGGGTAGCCTTGCTAGAATTGGTCATTGTGGCAGGTTCTTGTGTTTAAAACTAGAAAAGTAACTTGAGATTAGATTAAGGAAAGGAGAAATTTGGTTGGTACATTGTTTACAGTGTTTGCAGATCATCTAGGTGAATGGGGGGCATACCCTCTTCACTTCTCAAAACCTCCATCTCCGAATACCATCATCACACTGGGGACTAGACCTCCCAATCCAAAATTCTTAAGGATTTTGAAGGAACACAAATATACAACCCATAGTAGTAATGATTCTTCAAAAGAAATTCACTTCAAGTTAATGCAAAGGAGGATACAAAGAGCAAGAAAATAGAATCTGGAAAAGTACTAGAGACTATGATCCCAATAGCCCTCTCTTACCATCTTTTATCTCTTTCTAGCACTTTGTATTGATTGACTGATTATTTTTAAGATTTTTTTAAGATTTATTTATTTATTTATTCATACAGAACTGGGGTACAGGCCAGAGGGTCAGGGGCGGTGAGAGGCTTCACCAGAGACAGAGTGGGGAACAGAACAGGCAGATGGATGAAGTACACTGTTGAGGGGAGCAGTGGGTGGGTCAGGAGAGATCTGCCATGCCCTCCGGGGCAGGCGGGAATCGAACTCATGCAGAAGTGGCTTTAGCTTCTCAGTGCTGTTCTTTAACCCGCTGCGCCACCAGGGCGGGCCTTAAGATTTATTTTTACTTATTTATATATGTAAGAACTGAGGTATAGACCAAAGGTGTGGGGAGTGAGAGGATTCACCAGAGACAGGGTAGGGAACAGAACAGGCAGATCTATTGAAATACGCTGCTGAAGGGAGCAGGGACCAGAGAGGAGAAGTCTACTGTGTCATGTGGACACATCCCTGGCCAGGGATCAGACTCATGCTACAGTGGCTGACATAGCTTGATAGTGCTGAGACTTAATCCCCCACACAATAGGGAGGCCCTGTATAGTGCTTTTGAAAACTGTTTTTGAAGACTAGCTGTCAAGGTTTTGACACATATATGACCAATGATAGCTATTCCACAAATACCAAAAATATATCTTTCACTCAAGCAGCTTTCAGGTACTGAAGTAGAATTTCTCAAAGCCAACTACAGATCATGATAGAGAGAATGCGATAGAGAGAACGCATTTACATCAAGTGTCCTATCTTGCCATTTAAATGTTACCTAAGCAATGACTGCTGGGGGGAGCTACTCCTACAGGAAGAAGAAGTGGTTCTCAACAAAACTAGGTTACCATAGTCTGGGTAGGAACATCCTAGTTTTGCTCTCGTATGTTAATATTCAACCTAATAAATGCAGAAGAATGATAGAATTAGAAAATCACTGTTCTGCAACACCTGATAAACTACTAAATGAAAGGTTAATATGGGGGGATTAGGCTGATAGTCCCTGAACCCACTGTTACTGATCAGTTTTAGCATCACTAAAAGATATTAGGAACCTTCCAATGAACTGAACTAATAAGTACCCAGCATCACTTATTAAATATTTCATATATATAGGTATGTATATACATACATACCTGTAGATATACAGATATACATATACATACATATATGTAGATATACATAGCCTGAGTCTAATCAAGCCTCTAGACTTACAAAAAAAGTGACTTTACAGGAAAAATGAAAAAGAAGGGAACAATTTAAATGTCACCAGACAAAGGATGATTGCGAATTTGATAGTGGACACAGCGGGATAACATACCCTCACACCATAGTTTAGACCTGTAACCCCTAAAATAAATACAGTGAGGGAATATCAACTTTACCTCAAACATAATTGGATAAAATAAATAATGTCATCAAGCATAAACAGGTCAGTCAGACCTAGTAAGCATAAAACTAGTGATATAATTTCCCCCCCACCCTCCCCAAAAAAGAAAATTGAAAGCATAGGGGAAATATGCAAGGAAGATTTAAAGACTAGAAAATCCAGCCCCCATCCCAATCCAGGCTGGGCAGTGGCTAATGCGCCTTTCTGGGTTTGAACGCGTGGGAGAGACTTGGGGGCGCTGTGCAGTGTTCTTTTGATCCAGATTACTTGTGCGCTCCCTGCACTGGGACATTGGTCGCTTGCCATCTGAGTACTCCCATGCGCCTCAACCCCCTAATTTCTGAGATGCCCTGACTGGCTGCCTAAAAGGACACTGTATGGAGTGCGACCCTACCGAACAGCCTTCTGTAGTAAAGGTGCCATTTAGGATGACTGTAACTTGGAGAAATTCTGCTTCCTGTCTAAGGATGATAAAGGTGCCCACAGATACCAAAGTGGGTATTATCCAGTGATACCTCCGGGATCAAGAATTGTTACTGACCCAGCCAAAGTTTTTAAACATAACATATGGGATCACATGCAGTGGTCAAAAGAAGATGAAGTGGTCAGAAAAAACGTAGTGGAAAATTTGACTGTATGAGTCCTTTTGGGTAAGGTACTATGGTCGCTCTCGGAGTCCAACTTTTGTCTTACCATCTACTGATTTCAGTTCAAACCTCATTCTTTTTTTCTCCTAATAATTTCATTATTTAGGGGGAGATTTAGTTTCTTTTTTTTTTAAATATTTATTTATTTATATATATAGAACTGGGTTACAGGCTAGAGGTGCGGGATGGGGAAGAGAAGATTCACCAGAGACTGAGTAGGGAGCAGAGCAGGCAGATTGACTGGAATACACTGCTTGAGGGAAGCAGCGGGAGAGTCAGGAGAGGTCTTTCAGGCCATGTGGGTCACCCCCCCTGCCTGGGGATCAAACGTGTATTGCAGAGGCTGTGGATAGCTTCATAGTGCTGTGCTTTAACCCGTTGCACCACCAGGGAGGACCTGGGGAGTTTTAGTTTCTACCTATATCAATATATATGTTCCATTTGGAAAAATTCCCAGTTATTCCAGGGTAGTGAGATCAAAATTAATGAAATAAACTACATATTAACTCTAAAAAATATAAAGACTAGAAAAGCCATGAATAATGTTTGGAATTTTTTGTACTCTTATTTGAATAAAACTAATAAAGTAGGTATCTTCAAAATCAAGGAAATATGAATATAACCTAAGTTTTAGATAGTATTTCTATTTGTTTTTTTCGATTAGTTATGATAATGGGTAGGTGGTGGTTGTTTTTATGTTAATACCTGTATCAGTTTAAAAAAAAAAAGTGACGGAGGGAAATTGGAAGGATAAGAAAATAAATATTGGGGCATACAAAGATTAAATTCTGAAAATTAAATAATTTTCTCAGGGAAGAAAATGGCCGTGATGTTGAATTTTAGAACCTGTCTTTGCCCATTAAAAGAGAATGTGTTAGGTCCTCCCTGGTGGCACAACAGGTAAGGATGCAACACAGCAAGGTAGCCGTAGTTTGATCCCCTGCCCGGGAAGTGAAAGTGATCCACATGGCGCGGCTGACCTCTCCTGACCCACCGGCTGCTTCCCTCAGCAGTGTACTTTGTCTGCTCCCCACTCTATCTCTGGTGAATCCTCTCACTGCCCCTGCACCTCTGGCTTGTACCCCATTTCTGTATGCATAAATAAAAAATAAAAATAAATAAATCTTAAAAAAAAAAGAGAATGTGTTAAAATTTTTAGCTTCATACATGCTCTATTTAATCAGACCTAGTAATTTAGGATTTTAACCCAAGATGAAATGTCTTTGTCTTCCAAACGCATCCTTTTTTTTTTTTTTAAAGATATTTATTTATCCATACAGAACTGGGGTACAGGCCAGAGGCTCAGGGGCGGCGAAAGGCTTCACCAGAGACAGAGTGGAGAGCAGAACAGGCAGATCTATGAAGTACTCTGCTGAGGGGAGCAGCGGGCGGGAGAGAGGTCTGCCACGCCATGTAGTCACCTCCGGGGCAGGCGAGGGCCTAAACACATCCTTTATTTCAGGCCACAGACCCTCAGACCACAGGCCAATCTCTACTACCTCAGCTTCTGACCCAGTGATAGGAAGAAAAGAGGCAGATGACCCAAACTTGATACATTGAGTCTTCTGAGAACATTTTCTAATTGGAACAAGTAGAAGGACCTATTCACTGTATGATTTGAGAGCTGTTTTTACAGATATCAAAACAACTACCTTGTTGGTCTAGTACATTCTGACTTACAAGAAAATAAAAGGAAGCTGCCATGCAAAGAAAACACGTAACAGAAGAAATGGGGAAGGCAAGTTGTGGCAACTTTCTGTCTTTGGAGCTCACATCCTTGAAGCCAAGTTCACCTTTGTCACCTTTAGAGGAGTGAAGCAGTAGCTTCCTCTTTCCACCTATAGTTGTTTGAGTTATTATTTTATTACACGTATTTGCTATAAGCAGTTGAAATCGTTTAGAATCTCTGGTGGTAAAAGCTGTTAAATCCCAGAATGGGTTCTAAGAAAGACATTCTTTCTAAAGAAAGTCTCCAAGAATTGTCTAGAAAGGATATTTCTTACCTTATTTTTCCCCCTAGCAATAAAGCAAGAAGAAATCACTCCATTTTGTCATTTCTCTAGGTAGGCAAATATCATTATCAGAAGCTCATACATACAGAAGAAAACAAAAACCAGTTATTTTAGTTGTTAATCCACCACCATTCCTAGTCTCAAGACAATATCTTTTTCTTCTCAAAAGAAAACTAACATATGAACAGTAAACCAAGAATGATGACATTATTGTAGCTCATTTATTCCACTGAAGTAAACATTAGTCATCCACTTAATGAATCATCCTAGATAACTTTAAGTAAATGAACCCTTGAACATAGAACGATTGAGAATTACTCAGCTCCTTTAGCATTTAATCTTTTTCACTCAATTATTTCTGATATCTTTCTTCTTCTAAATAATCCTTCTCCATGTGCTCTTTAGGGAATCTACATCACATGGCCTTTTGAGATCTAGGCATTTCAAGTCCTTTATTAGGCATTTCAAGTCCTTTGTTTAGTAAGAGCAAACTCCCACTGCGAGGAAGTTATTTTTCTAGTTTAACAGGTATTACCTCTAGAGGCTAAGGGTGGGACATTTACTTTCAAAATTAAATATTTGGGGGTCTCCCTGTTGGCACAGGGGTTAAAGTCTCAGCACTATCAAGCTATTGCTAGCCATTGTTGTATGAGTTCCATGCCTGACCAAGGAGCTGACCTACAGGGCACAGCAGACCAATACTGTCTGGCCCAAGGCTCCCTTCAACAGTGTATTTCAGTATATTCTGCTCCCCACTCTGTCTCTGGTGAGTCCTCTCACCCCCGACCATCACAACTCTGGCCTACGCCCCAGTTCTTATATGCATAAATAAATAAATAAAATTAAGTATTTAAAAAATTAAATATTTGGGAATTGTTGAAATTTTTTCCAGTGAATATGGTTTCCTTTTGTAGTCAGAAAAAATAAACAAAATTCATGTTTCAATCAAATGTTATTGATTTACCATTTGTTTACAAAGATATATGTTGGCATGTAAGCTTTATATCTCAACATGTGCACATACTTCCCTCAGCCTCCACCTAAGCTCCAGTGCCACTACACTGTCATATTATCCTCTTTCTACTCTCCTCTCTTCACCTCCCCCCTCTAGTAACTACCATATTTTTCACAGAATCTAATAAGAGCTACTTTAGTGTGTTTGGCCAATTTATTTTCCTTGGTTATTTATATTCCACAAATGAGTGGAACATATAAGATGGCTAGTAATTGTCTTATACTTTCTGACTATTTCACTTAGCATAATCACTTCAAATTATATTTATATGGTTACAAAAATATTTCAGCTTTTTAATAAGTGTTTTCTCCACATGAGGAGCAGCTTGCCTGCTACATCCTCTCTTCTGCCAAAAATTTATGCCTAAGCCAAATTCTTCTTCATCCCCATCTTGGTCAGGAGCACCTTTCAGCTGCTGAGAAGATCATGGTCTACTGTGGTATTGAAACATAGACACTGACAGATGAGAGTCTCAGCCCTGTGTCTGATATTTCTGGAGTTTATGGGTTTGGATTGCAGGGTCCTTTGGTTCACTCTAGGAAAGGTTTCACGAGAGCTCCCCTTTCAGCTGCATGTGGCGAGTTTTCCAGGTACATGTCTCCATGACACAGATATGTTAGTTAGAAAGAGCAGGTTTATTAGGGGGTGGGGAAAAAAGAATAAAGGACACTTGTATAGACACAAGTGGGCAGAAAGAGCTGCCCCAAAAGGGGCAGGTTTGCTGACAGAAGCCTGCATAGATACGGCAGCAGACTTGAGGAGATCTGCCTCTGCTGAGGGAGTCAGTGAGGAGAAGCCCCAGCATGGTAGAGATCATGGGCAGGCAGGAGGCTGCTGCCCTGCAGAGGGAGAGAGTTGGTGGAAAGAAGCACCTACATAGGCACCAGTGGGCAGAAGGACTGTTGACCCAGGCCAGTGCAGAGACTGCCCTCATACAGTTTTCCTTTCTTTGGGAGGAACTCACAGAGAAGCCTATTTGCTGCTGATTTTGGATGTAGAATAGGAAAGAAACCTGACATTCCACAATGGTCCCAATCTCTCTATCTTTACCCTCAGGTCTGTACTCTTACATACTCCCTATAGCAGTCTGATATCTACTTGGGCCCATGCCTTGTGACAAGGTACTAGAGCCTAAGACCTTGATTTCTATATGGCTGGGTTAATGGTCATGTTAATGCCCTCTACCCCCTCCTCTTGTGTGAATCAGATTTTAATCTTGTGATGCCTCCTTTAGGTTTTCAATTCTTTCTTCCATCACATCCATGGAAGTCTCTCTTCCTAGCTGCAGCTTCCAAACCAGTGCCATTTCAAGGGACAGCTACACAGCAGCCAAGTTCACAGGGGCTGGGGGTGCCACAGTAGGAATGTCTGGCTCTGGAGCTACAATTGGGGCTGTGTTCGGGAGCCTCATCATTGGTCATGCCAGGGCCCCTTCTCTCAAGCAGCAGCTCTTCTCATGTACCATTCTGGGCTTTTCCCTCTCAAGGGCCCTGGGGCTCTTTTGCCTTTGTCATCCTCTTCACCATGTTAGGAAGCCCTCTCCATCCTGCAAAATTCTTTCTTCCATATCTTACATATCCTGTACATTTTCCTGTACCTCCCCAGACAGCCTGAGGAAAGTGTTTGGCTCAGGGTTTGACAGGAAGACAAACATGTATTAGTAAGAAAAATTAATTAATTAATTAAAATAAAATAAAACCTAGATCTGAGCATGTCTTACATTCCTGCTGCAATTTGCCTGATGCTCCTCAGGCACTCCGTGAACTAATTCTTATCTGCTAATATACCTCTGACCCCACTGTGGTTTGCCTTTCACCTTGCTCTTTAAACTTCCACAAGACCAGACTTGGCGAGAGCCACGCTACCCACGTTGAATGAAAAGGTCCTGATGTGGGGAGAAAAATCCTGAAAAGTCAGGATATTCCACAGCTGGTTCCTGCTGGAATCTTTTCATTTGTTTATGACCATTTCCAAGAAGCATGGTTTGTTTGGGCTGTTCCCAAGAAGCATAGCAATTGTCCAAATATACATTCAATATAAAATCAGTAATTACTTGATTGAATTGATTGGTTCAATAACAATAATACTGTACACAGAATGGCACATTATGTTATAAAATAATTAATATTCCCCTGCTTGAGAGGGCTGGCACAAATCTAGGTCCCACAATAATGAGAGACATGTCATGGTCCAAGAATTCTGGGAACCAAAGGCTGCAATAATTTACTGGCTAGTCCCCAATAAAAGATCTATAGTTTTAAGTAACATAGTTTTGTTTTAAGTAATAGTATTATAAATAATAAGTTATCCTACTTTTTTCTCTAACTTTTACCCCAACCTTTTTTCATATATAAAGGTTTTTTAGATAAGATTAATAGGATAATAATTAGTGACCATAAAGAAATAAATTTCCCCCTAATTCTTATGTTATAGAGACTAAATTGACAGAACAATTGCAGAAATAGTGATTAATAGAAGCTCCTTATATAAACCAAAAAAGGGAATTTTCTTTAGGGGCAGAGAAATGTCAGTGCACTCAGTGTTGGAGTTTTTCTGACTCCTAGTTCCTTAATATTAGATACTGCACCTTTAAGATGTATGTTCACTGAGATATTAACAGAATGATTGCTTAAGTTGTAATAGCTAACTGATCACTATAGAAACATTTTGTATATTGTTAAGTGATCACCATAGGAATATTTTGTTTGATAACTGAACACTATAGGTATATTTTGTTTAATGACTGATCACCATAAGAATATTTTGCTAATGACTGGTCACTGTAGGAGCATCTTGTGTATCAATTGTACTTTTAACTAATGAATGATGAATATTACAGTCTCAATAAGAAATCAAAAAGCCCCAAGCTGTCTTTAAGAAAAATATGATGACTGTTAATCTTTCTGCTTGATGGACAAGCTGATGTAATCTCACCACTTACTTGTAATGTATAAAGACCTACTGGGTCAATCGGCAGAAGATGCTTTCACCTTAAACAGGTGTCTGTGTCTCCTCATTTATCTATCTTATCTTTTCTCTCTCCTTTTTCTACACTGACACCATCCTTTTCTGCAGGAGACCCTCACTACCTCAGCTGAAGCTGGTCTTCAGCACAGACTAAGGTTTTTGGTTTTTTTAAAATAATATAAAAGTTTATTTTTACATCATTTTGTGCCTTTTTCCATCTCAGTTGTAATACCTGCGGGCTTCCCATCACCAAATCACCCATGTGCCATTACTGTAGTCCAGTGTACTTTCCCAGCCCACCCCCTATTTTTGATCCCATTACCTACTCCACCCCTATAAAATGTCTCTGGTATATAGTTGTTCATTATTATTATTTTTCTCCCTAAACCAGACTAAGTTTTAAGGAGCAATAACTGAAGGCCCAGTCTCAATTGTCTCCATTTCTGCCAATGATGAAAAAAGACCTTTAAAAAGAGCAACTGAGGCCTTCCCTGGTAACATAACAGGATGAAACACAGCACTAGGAAGCTATCCACAGCCACTGTAGCACAAGCTCGATTTCCCACCAGGGAGATGGCCCACATGGTGCAGTAGACCTCTCTTGATCTGCCTGCTGCTACCCTCAGCAGTGTGTTTCAGTTGATCTGCCTGTTCTGCTCCCCACTCTGTCTCTTGTGAGTCCTCTTAACCACCATTGCACCTCTGGCCTATACCCCAGTTCTTATATGCATAAATAAATAAATCTTACAAAAAAAATTAAAAAATGCTTTCCTGGCAAAATTAAATAAATACAAAAGAGGGACTGACCTTGCTGTGACTGGACTCAAGTGTTTCTTTCAATGGGGATCAAGACACAAGAGGTGGCCCTAAGGTCATCACCTTGCCAGTCCTCTGTAAACATCTCATTCCTGTCCTGAGGAGAGCAAAGTGACCAGTATATTTCCACCTCCTTTTGACATTGGTTTTCTCTGTGATTTTATAGGCTTGACAGAACTCTCTGGTGGTTGCTGTGATGTCTGCTAAATGAATCATCTGGTATTTCTGATCCAGAAGCAGACTCAAATTTAATGTCCGGGAGATCAGAGACTGCTGTGGCTTAGTTTTTACTGAGCCTGCTAAGGAAGTGAGGGTGTGGATGAGGAGGAGACTTCAGGAGGAAGAGAGGCCACTCCACAATAGTTCTATGCCCAAAAAAACTGTTTTATCAAAGGCCAGCTTGTTCCTTGCCTGCTTTTGTTGTGCAATAATTGGAAGCACACCAAGCTTCTACTCTTGTTGGCCATGCACAGTTTACTGAACTAGTATGCTGATGTTAGAATACAAACTGTGTGTGCTAGTGATAGGCGCTAGCATGTCTGTAGTGGTGGTCAAGGTCTAGAAAAATAGACAGGAAAATATATCTCGTAATGTGTCACATAGTGGTATTATAGGTGACTTTTTAATTTATCTTTTAAGTACTTGTTAAAAGAAGAGGGAGTAGCAGAAGAGGAAAGTCCAGCACCTTTGAGAACTGAATTCTAGGGCTTGATATAAGGGGATGTATATTTACCATAACACTTTGAATCATCATACAGTTTAGCAGAATATACCCCAAGAGTAGAAAGTCAGATGAGATCCTGTAAAGGTATCTTCAAGACAGTCTAATTCAATTTTTCCTTTTAAGCAAGAGTAAACTGAGACCCAGAGAGATATATAGTTTTCCACACTAGCACAGCTGATTTAGGGCAGGGTTAAAGGAGAACTCAGGCTTCTTATCTTTAATCCAAAGGAAGGGACAGTTATATTCTTTCTTACTATTATCTTCCAAATGCACTTTGTCAGATCTATCTCCTAGTCCCTTAACCCACTGTCCTTGTTTCTCTAACCAGTGTCTCACTAAGCTCTCTGGTGAGATAAGACTTAAGAATCTCCACCACATCTCTGGGAACTCAAGTCAGTTTGTCTCAAGAACTCTCACCCCATTCTCTGCTCTAGTTTCCAGCTGCCTCCAGGCTGTTTTTTTCATTGATCACATAATCTCATGAGGTGAGATGTTTTTCTCACCTCCTAGCAAGTCCCCACTTCCTGTGGGCAGAGTGAGGAAACCACAGAATTCTGATAGCTCTTTTCAAAGAGATCCTCACTTTTCAAACTCCCTTTTGATGTTCCCCCCCCCTCAGGCCAAAGTGAGTGATAGGCTACATGTTTGAGCATCATTGTGAGAACCACTCCCCCCAACAAGTCATCCATAAATAATCTGACACAGCTCCTTACTATATGAGGACACTTGCCACTTTTCTAAGTTCTGAAACTAATACAAGAAAATCTCATTTAACATCCTGTTAAAATTGCTTCTATTTCTTTCCCAGTTCTCTTTGTTTCTTAATACATTCCACTGAAATTTTTTTCAATGTAATCTTCTTTCTTAGGCTTTGCATTGCCTTCAGAGAACAAAGACCTCTTACCTTTCTTAGTTAGACACTATTGTGAGGCTGACCTCTGTCTCCTTCCTATCCTCAGCTGAGACCTTTCAATACCACCTGCAGTCCTTAGACATAATCCTGCCCAGAGGCAGAAGGAATTTATGGCAATTCTGTCCTTCACTCCAGGGTTTCCTATCAAGGCTGATGTTAATCTGAATTTATGTGCCAGTTCTAACAGATAACTGACCTTCAGGTTCATTCTTGAGATTCAGTCCTGCCTTAGGCTCCAAACCATGGGTTGCAGCCTCATGGCTTAGATCCAATCCTGACACCCTACCCAGTGTCCTGACTCCCCTGCATGTTACACCCCTGCTCTTTTCAATTTCTCATTGCTTGGAATTGAAATATCCCCAAACTTTAGTCCATTGGCTAGGTCCTCCTAATGTTACAGGACAGGGAGAGAGGGGCACCCCTGAAGCCCTAAACCTGCCTGCTCTAAGTGGCTTCTGCCATCCGCCGCAACAAGACAAAACATATAAAACTTTAATGAAAAGGGACTT
>NW_004567116.1:33375538-33376532 GCF_000260355.1 Condylura cristata | reverse complement strand
CTGGAACTTACCACCCTGTTATACTAACTGCTAACCAGAGCTATCTGTTCATCTGAAATCCTGAATCCTCCTATCAGAATTCTCTCTTCCAATATGTCAGTTTCTATTTGGATCCAGATACTAACTGCATGCCTCTGCCACCGCTTGCTGTTTCTCACTGTGCCCTCCCAATAGCAGATTTGGCCTGTCTGGTGCTGAGTGTGTCTCTTTGTGGTAGCAAATCAAAGTTGGCCCTAGGCTACCATAGGATTCAAGCCAGGCATGAACCATTTCCTCTGAGGAGAATGTTTTATTATGCAACTACTCCAAAGGACAGTGCAACCCTAGATACCAAGCCAGGAAAGCACAGCTCTGTGTGGTGAGTTCTTCGAGGACACACAGTGGAGTCATTTGCAATCTCTGCAGGCGCAGCCACCCTAGTAAAAGCCTGTTGAGTCCTAGTTAAGTGGATGTGTGTGTAATAGACACTCATTTTGCTGCCTTGCATCCTTTCTATGATTTTGCCTTTCACATTCCAAATGTATGGATAGACTTGATTGCAAGCCCAGCTTTAGCTCTAGTCAACCAGAGCAACACAATACCCTTTGGACAGTGATTGTTTTAGGAACATGGATATAAATAACACAAGATATAGGATCATGTAGCCTGGGAATCTTACTACTAGAATTTTCAAAAAAAGAGTTACTTTCTGCTGGTGGAAATGTAGAATGTAGTAGAATGTAACAGAGCCTTCGGACATCCTTGTTACCACATGGGGAAAGTCTGCCTAGGAATAAATAAATTCAGACAAAAACAAAACTAAAAGTTTTGTGTTATTGTTATGTTATAGGGCAGTAAATCTGTTAGAGGACAGGGGGAGAGGGACACCCCTGAAGCCCCAAAATCTGCCTGCTCTAAGTGGGTTCTGCCATCCGCCGCAACAAGACAAAACATATAAAGCTTTAATGAAAAGTGACTTTAATACAGTGAATATACAATATGGAACACAAAGAAT
>NW_004567116.1:33350941-33373678 GCF_000260355.1 Condylura cristata | reverse complement strand
TTTTTAAAGCAAAAGCAAAAAAATACTTCCGGGAATTCAAAATCCAGAGTAAAAGAGACTTCTGTGCATGTGCGCGTGTAACGGGTGGGGAGGGGAAGAAGAGAGAGAGATGTGCAATGTGAACTGTCTTGTGACTGGTAGAAGTCTTTTTTTTATTTAGAGATTTATTTATTTATTTATGTGTACAAGAACTGGGGTACAGGCCAGAGGTTCAGGGATTGAGAAAATTCACCAGAGACAGAGTGGGAAACAGAACAGGCAGATTGACTGAAATACACTGCTGAGGGGAGCAGCGGGTAAGACAGGAGAGGTCTGCTGAGCCATTTGAGTCTCCTCTGGCTATGGAACTTATGCTATAGTGGCTAAAGATAACTTCATAGTGCTACACTTTAACCCCTGGCAACACCAGGGAGGCCCATCTGGCAGAATTCTTGATAACTGAGATGGAGATAATTTCTGCTGGGGCAATCAAGAAGATTTCAAGAAAAATCTGGATTCTAGACTGAATTTTTGATAAGTAGGGATTGGAAGGAAAAGAATCGCAAACTAAAACAAAGTTCTACATGGCTATACTCTACTGAGAGTACAACAACATGGCTGGAGTATAGGATGAATAAAATTGCAGAAGTAGGGCCCTCCCTGTGGCGCAGCATGTTAAAGTGCAACACTAAGAAGCTAAAGCCACTCACATGGGTGATTTGGTGATGGGAAACCCGCGGGGATTACAATCGAGATGGAAAAAAAAATGTGCAAAATGATGTAAAAATAAACTTTTGTAATAATTTAAAAAATAAAAAATAAATTTAAAAAAATCACAAAAAAAAAAAAAGAAGAAGCTAAAGCCACTTCCGCATGATTTCAATCCCCACCTACCCCAAAGGTGACCCACATGGCGCGGCAGACCTCTCCTGACCCTCCTGCCGCTCCCCTCAGCAGTGTACTTTGTCCATCTTCCTGTTCTGCTCCCCACTCTGTCTCTGGTGAAGCCTCTCACTGCCCCTGCACCTCTGACTTGTACCTCAGTTCTGTATGCACAAATAAATAAATCTTTTTAAAATTTTGAAGAAGTTAACTGCTATCCAACCTGAATGAAGGGATGTGCTAAGCATTGTGACATCTGTTCTCAGGGAGCAGAACCTTTGAATAGAACCAGACAATGGAATCTTTGAACATTTTGGACAGTGTGCAGCATGAAACTTATGATGATCAGAAAATCACTTAGAACTTTCAAACTACATTTTCACCAGCTGCCCCTAGAGTCCCTGCCACAGTGTAACTGCAGAGAGCACCTTTTAACCCTCAGGTATGGGCTGGAACATATGAAAAAACATCAGCTCAGAGGTAGAAATGCTATTTCAGAGACTATTGTTTGTGTCAAAATGGCATGAGGGTGAATAAAGTCTTTAAAAATAGAAGAGGAAAGAAAAAAAGACATGGATTCATCCCTCCTTTGGGCTCCTGTAGTTCATTTCCACCTCATTCACTCTCTGCCTTCAGTCACTCTGCATGTCTAACTATATTTTATGACCAGATTAATCTTTCTCATCTGATCCTGTCATCTCAACTCCAAAACCTTTAATGGCTACAATCTACAGAACAAACTGAAATTCTTTGGTTTTCCAAGGAAGGCTTTTTTTGGATGAAGCTACAACATATATTCTCACCACCCAGAATCACCAATTTTTAAGTTTCATATTTGCTTCAAAGTTTTTATTTATTATTATTACTATAATTATATTGTCATTATTTTGAGAACAGAAAAGGCAGATTTATTGAAAAAGACTTCATGGGCTTCCCTTTTGGGCTAAGGGGTTAAGTCTCAGCACTATCACAACCGAAGGCCTGGGTTAATCCACATGGTGCAGCAGACCCTTTCTGTCTCACTGACTTAGCAGTGTATTTCAATAGAACTGTCTGTTCTGCTCCCCACTCTCTCTCTGGTAAATCCTCTCACTCCCCAAATCTCTGGCCTACACCCCAGTTCTTCTACTAAAAAAAAGAGAGAGAGAAGTACACTGCTAAGAGAAATAATAGATGAGACTAGAGAAGTCTGCTCTCTACTTACAATATTTTTAAAGTGAAGCATTATATATAAAATTGTCACATTTGATCGCATACTTTCCCATTCAATTACACTTGTCTTCTCAAAGTCCAGTGGGAACTGTGACCATCAATCTGATGTGTATCCTTCCATTCCACTATCACTTATCTATGTAGGTATCTATATAGATATCTATCTTTATCTATCTATCTACCACCAGTGAATTGTGATGTGTTATTAATTTACATTAAGGTATCATCATATATATCTCATTTTGTATCTTGTTTTATCACACAAAGTTGTTTTGTATTTTTTCATTTTTTACTTTAAAGATTTATTTTACTCATTTATTCATACAGAAGTGTCATGGTTGAGAGGATTCACCAGAACAGAATGGAGAACAGAACAGGCAGATCTACTCAAATACACAGCTGAGGGGAGCAGTGGACGAGATAAAAGAGGTCTGCTGCATCATATGGGTTAGCTCCCTGTCCAGGGATCAAGCTCAGGCCACAGTGGCTCATGATAGCTTGATAGTGCTGAGGCTTTAAGGTCTGTACCACCAGGGAGGCCCTTAAAATTGTTTTTAAGACCTGGTTGGCATACCACATTTTATTTATCCATTCCTCTAATGAAAATTTAGGCTTCTACCTTTTTACTATTATAAGCAATGGTACAGAAGACCTCCTACACACTTTTCTTCATACACATGGGGAGAGTTTTCTCTGGAATACATAGCCAGAAGTATAATTATTAAGTCATAGAGTATGTATATATAATTATTAAGTCATAGAGTATGTATATATTTTAAAAAGTTTTAACTGTGGGGCCCTCCCTGGTGATGCAGTGAGTTAAACTGCAGCACTCTGAAGCTATCCTCAGCCACTGCAACACAAGTTTTATCCCTGGCCAGAGAGGAGAACCAAATGGTACAGCATACCTGTCCTGTCTGCTTTCCTCAGCAATGTACTTCATCACTCTGCCTGTTCTGCTCTCCACTTTGTCTGTGGTGAATCCTCTCACCATCCCTGCACCTCTGGCCTGTACCTCACTTCTGTATGTACAAATAAATAAATCTTTAAAAAGAAAACAAAACAGCTATACCTGCTAAATCTCACCTTTTTGTTACAGTTACTGTAGGAGAGATCCACCACACCAGGACATGGGTCTTATTGCCATTACCCCCAACTGTACCCACACCCCACTCACTCAAATTGGGATAGTGGAAATAAGCCAACAAATCTAACAAGTGTATCTTTGAATGTAGGAGGAAAATGGAGTACCAAAGAAAATTCAAGCAAGACATGGTGAGAACATGCAAACTCCACACAGATTCCCCATCCGGAGTCAGGTTTTTGTTTGTTTTGGGGAGTCAATTTTTTAAAACCAATGTTATGAAGTTGAGGAAAATGATGTTATTCAAGGGCCTGTTATATCTTTAGTTATTACCTCTACAATATATACACAGGAATGAAATGACTGGGGCAATGGGTTTGTATGCTTCCATTTTTATCCAAACAGTGAATGAAGTAAATATGTCATTGAAAACGTTCATTGCAACATTGAAAATTATTTCAATACCACTAAGAAATATGTTTATTTTACTTATGCATACAAAAACTGGTGTATAGATCAGAGGTGTGGGGGCAGGGGTGAAAAGATTCATCAGATACATAGCGGGGAACAGACGAGGCAGATCTACTGAAATATACTGTTGAGGGGAACAGTGGGCCAGACAGGAGAGGTCTGCTGCGCCATGATGCCAAGATCAAACTCATGTTGCAGTGACTGGAGGTAGCTTGTTAGCACTGACTCTAACCCCTATGCCACCAGGGAGGGCCCCACCACTAAGAAATAAATAGTAAAAAACAATAGTCTTCATCATAAGCCAAGAACCATTTCTGCTTTCACTATAGCTTTGATATTTATCTCCATTAAAGGGCTGTTTAAACATGTTTATAACTATTTCCTGATGTGCCTATGTTAAATTCACTCTATTGCCTTCCTGTCCGGGTAGATGAGGATGTAGCACTCTCAAGTATACCACATACCCAACCCCACTTCTCCTTCCTCATCCTCCCAAAGTAGTTAAATTATAATCTTGGCTTATATCAATGTTCTGTCTATATATGTGCGATTTTCACAGTTGAGTCGAAAGTGTACTGTGACTCCTTTCTTGTAAAATTAGTACTAATTAGTACTTTAGTTCATCTGCATCAACAGTGGGTAATAACTTCGTTAAATGTTTCTTTTTCTAACACTAAAAGTAGTGCTCACAGTAGAAATTTTTTCATGAGAGGAATTGAAATCACTGTAATTGTAGTTCCTGTTAAACTAATAATGTCCTTGCCAGCTCTCCAGGCCCTTGCCCTCTGTAACTCTAAGTGCCCATTACCAATATCAGTTGGGCCATCTACAGAATGTCAGTCACTGAGGTATCCTTGACCCTCAAACCTCCTTAGAGCATTTACCCTTTGTATCATCTCAAATCTGTCACTGCCAACCTGCAGCCCTCTTCTCTGTTGCTCATCTCTCTCTGATCAGTAGATAAATGGCTGCCTCTTTCACCTGCCCAGGTCCAATTCAGTTGTTTCTACTTTGATATACAGCCTTCTTTCCAGGACTGGGTTGGAGTAGGTCTGAATACAGAGTGAAGAATCTTCACACCCCTCTCTAGCATGCAGGCCCTCTGCTCTACTCTTCTCCTCTAGGAGCTCTTTCCTCAGCACAGGATGTCTCCCTTAGAAATCCATTATTCCTTCTGACTATCTATTGCATCAGGCAATGCTCATTTTTAAACTAAATTGTATTTCCCCTAATACTTCTGGACTCAAGAAAATCAAGGATGGTACTAGTGTTATAGAGCACCCCAAATCTGTTAAAAGGACAGGGGGAGAGAGAGGCACCCCTGAAGCCCAAAATCCTGCCTGCTCTAAGTGGGTTCTGCCATCCACCACAACAAGACAAAACATATAAAACTTTAATGAAAAGGGACTTTAATACAGTAAATATACAATACGGAACACAAAGAATATAACTTCTAAGTCAAACACCTGAAGTTACCCATCCCCTCGTGGGCAAAAGTCAACCCAAAAGGGGTTGGCCCAAAGCAAGGCCTGAAAGCTGCCACAAGACTAAAGCACCTTCTGGCCGGGACCCATAGAAAAGGGTCAGAAATGACCAGACAAATCTGGGAGCAAAAGAGCAAAATCAAAATCAATATTAACACTGCCATAGTCACCGCCCTATAGGTATCTCACCCACATCTGCCTTAACCAGTCCAGGGTCAGGAAACAAGCACGGTTTCTTCATCACATGCTTGCTGCTCCATGTGGCTTCCTTATGTCTCCGTCTTGTTCTCCATCCTGCTTCATTCTCTTCTTCCCCTTCTCTTCTCTCCTTTTTCTCTGCTCAGCTCCACCCTCCTTCTGGGTGGGGCAGGGAACCTGGAACTTCCCTTTTTCCTAGGGACCAGCCTGTTACATTAGGTGTTTCAAGCATTCTGCAACCCCGCTGGTCCACAGCACACCTTGTCCTCCAGGTTCTCCATGAATTAGGACACTCATATAAACACTACGAGTGTGCTGGCAAACTTTTATCCACGGGGGAAACCCCACCCCCATCTGCATTCTTTTTTCTCTCTTCTATTCACTTGGTTTCTCCCTCCTGTTCATACTTAAGTCAGAACACCTACTATTAGTATTGTAAGTATGTGCTTGTGAGTTTATCCTCTCCCAGTTTCAAGAGGGTAGGAATCTGCGCACCACAATGTAGGATGAAGAGCAGGCATACCATATAAGGGGTGGGGTAGGGGCAAGGGGAGTGGGGTGGGGGCAGGGTGGGGAAGGGGCCTGGGGGTTGGGATGAGTCAATCTATGCCATAGTGCTTGGAACAGCAGGAAAAGGATTCAAACTAAAGACAATAGAGAGATGCTAAGTTTTCTTCCAGCAGGACAAGGGCTTAAAGAACATACTGTACAATGAAAATGTGCCAGGTCATTCATTGTGTTAGAGTTGAATGAGAACGTGGCAAAACTAGTTAGTGGTGAGCCTGCTCTGTGATGTTCAGTCCAAATGGTTGCGTTGGCATAGAGAGGGAAGAATTCCATCTGAAAAATACGATAAAAGAAATAATAAAAACTGAGATTTGCCGAGTTCCTGCTATCTGCAAGCTTGTGCCAGCAATACCGCGGTGGACATGGTATCATCCCACTTAGCCCATGTGCAAAGCAAGATTTAACCAGATCGAGTGACTCTTTGGGAGTCTCATTCTGGGCGAGGAGCAGTGCTGGCTTTAAAGTCCAAGCCCTCAATAGCTTTTCTGAGAGCAGCCCGTTCAACACTGCGATGTGAGAAATATTTTCTGGTGCTGACGGCCCAAATCCTCAAATTACCGAGAGGAGCTTTGCAAGAGCGGCGTTCGGGGACCATTGTCAAGTTTTTACTGCCTTCCAATAGGTCATCACTCCAAAGAAGGCACGTCGCGGTGTCGGAAGCTCAGTGGGCCCCGGAGCAGAGGCGGCTGAGTCACCGCGACACAGGATTGCAGCCTGTTTGGAGAGGGCCTGGGCGCGCGCGGACCTCGCATTAGTGAACCGTGACGCTCGGCGTCGTCACCTTCAGGGCAATCAGGAGCCACCACAGAGTATAGTGCGGGAAGAGCTGAGTCAGTGCCGGCTACGCCCGCAGGGGCCGGCGGGTGGCTGACGCTCTGGCTGGCGCTGACAGTCCCGGCTCCAGCTCACCACCCTGCGATCCTCCGGCTTTCTTTCCGAGCTCTTTGTTGTGCGCCGGGTCCCACCCGTCAGAGCCCTGGGGGATTCCAGGCCAACCATATCACAACCTTAGGGCTAGTCAAGATGGAATGAGGCACGGGTTTTCGGATACCACGCTTGGGACTTGTGATGAGAGGCAGAATTTGAAGTGGCTCCAAGAAACAAATGCTTCAGTAGAAGTTCTTGACCTTGTGAAAGTGTCACTGGAACACTCCTGGTCTCAAAAGACTGGGTAGATTTTGAAGATCAAAGGGACTTGCCCAGGGCCAAAATTGATTTGCCTGTCTCAGTTCCAAAAAGCAAGTTAAGTAGTAATTAAAACAAAACACACACAACTTTTTTTTTTAAATAAAAGAACAAAATTTCCAGAATACAAGAGAAAAATATATACCCTAGTTTCTGAGCTAAAGTTATGACTGGCTTGGGACTTTGCTGAGGGAACTTTCTAGAGGTGTCACTAATAACAATGCAATCAGTAATGAATTTTTAAAAAGATTTATTTATTTGTGCATACAGAACTGGGGTACAGGCCAGCGGTGCAGGGATGGTGAGAGGATTCACCAGAGACAGAGTGGGGAGCAGAACAGGCAGAGTGACGAAGTACACTGCAGCGGGCAGGTCAGGAGAGGTCTGCTGCGCCATGTGTATCTCCCCCTGGACAGGGATGGAACTCATGCGGAAGTGGTTTTAGCTTCTTAGTGTTGTGCTTTAACCCGCTGTGCCACCAGGGAAGGCCCAATAATGAATTTTTAAAAAAATATTTTATTAAATGCTAGCGTAGTGTGCAATGTTCAGTTAAAATGTAGTACTTTTTGAGATAAAAAAATAAATATTTTTTAAAGGCTTGATATCAGTATCAGAACAATCTTCAGAATAATTTTAGACTCCTAAAAGATGATGAGCTTCATCTCTGGGTTGTATTCATCTTTGGCTCATCTCCCACTCCTGCCCAGTGCTTATAAGTAGGAGCTATTCAATACATGATTCTGAATTAAACTGATTTGAGTCAATCATTTCTCCAGTAAAGTGCCCACAGAGCCCTTTGTTATAACATCTTTAGGCAGAGGTCCAAAAAGCAGTATTAGTGTAGAGGTACCATCACCGTGGGGCCCAAAGCCAGTCCTGTCTATATTTCCCAAGTACAGGACACTGGAGTCTGAGATAGAATGTTCTAAGTCCAGCTTTGTTGTAGAGAAAGCTACACCTTATTGGATCATCTCAGGATTCACTAGTTACAAGCCTAAGAGCTTAGGGTCACAGAAACCTTTTTTTTTTTTTTTTTTAATCCACATCATGAAGCAGGCACACGTGTCCCAAATTTTGGTAGACTGATGAATGTCTTTAGAACCTAGTATAGTGCTGGCAGTTAAATAATGTCCTTTAACAAACGTGTTAAATGGATGGATGAATAGCAGCAGGCGAGAAACTCCCTAAGACAGAAAAATGAAAAGGCAAAATTCTAGTGTGTGCCAGAATCAGGCCAGGGAATCAAATTCCTTTTCAGCTTGAAGAATTTGCAAGCAAACAGACTCAAAATCAAGCAACCAGGCCACCCTTCCAACACAAAATAACAAAGTAACATGTGCATGGCTACAAAGTAGCATTGAAGAGCTAAATATGAAATGTAACGGTTTTTATCTCAAAATAACCTCTACATTTTAAACGGAGTATTAGATTTATGCTAGGGGTTAATGAAATCTTATCGAAAAAATTATATTGCTGATTATATTGTTGTTGGTGGCATCTGAGTCACCAATACAACCTCTAATATCAGTCACTTGTATCAGAATTTTTAGATGCAAAGATCTGACTACTGCTTATTACTTCCGTAGCTGTGCAGAAGCAATTACATATTGAAACATATTATTTTATTTTAAATATTTATTTATTTATTTTAAAGACTTATTTATTCATTTAGACATACAGAACTGGGGTACAGACCAGAGGTGCAGGGCTAGGGAGAGGATTCACCAGAGACAGAGTGGGGAGCAGAACAACAGAGTAACAAGTACGCTGCTGAGGGGCGCAGTGGGCGGGTCAAGAGAGGTCTGCATGCCACCTGGATCACCTCCCAGATGGGGGAATCAAACTCACATTGAAGCAGCTGCGGCTAGCTTGCAGTGCTGTGTCCTAACCTGTTGCCACCAGGGAGGGCCCTAAAGATTTATTTATTTATGCATACAGAATGGGATCCAGGGGAGCAGCAAGAGAGACAAGAGAGGTCTGCTGCATCATTTGGGTCACCTCCTTGGCTGGGGATTGAACTTGTGATGAAGTGGCTGCCACTAGCTTTGTGATGCTGAGCTTTAACCCCTTGCACCACCAGGGAGGGCCCCTGAGACATATTATTTTGTTTTTAATCACTTTCTTTTCATTTATTCCTTTTGTTGTAGTTAAAGCACTATATTGGTGTGTGGGGGGGTTAATAGGTGTGTGTGGTTAGACTATAGTACATAGACCTTATTTGAGAACAGTAGAGAGTACATTACATAAAGGAATCTGATAGGGTTGAGATCTCCTGGCCTCATCAGATAAACCTAAATCATTTATCCAAGAACTAATTGCCATCATTGCCTTGTCTCCAGTTTATTTTCTTTGTTCTACCTAAGATCAGCCAAGTTGTTTTACTTGATATTCCTGGCATGAGAGCAATACCTTCCACCGCACAGAGGTCAGCTTTTTCTATATGATCAACTCTGTTAGTTTTGACATATCTAATTGACCAATTTATTCATAGTCTGTCCAAGAGAATTGCTTAAAGAGGATGACAATAATTAACTTGATCAACTAAGTGTTTTCTTTCAAAGAGTCATCTGGGAGCAGATAGTAGTTAACAGCAGAATCACAAGCTGAAAGGCACACAGAGAAAAAACTTTATGACACAGCAGACATCAGAACTAGACCACTCCTGAGTGTGCAGAAACATAATAGGAAATTAAGTGATAGTAGCAAGAACAGAAGATGAAGAGAGAGCATCCCTACATATAGTGACAGATCATTGAAAGAGATCCAGAAAAAATACCTGATGCTTTGAGCTGCTTGGACCCAGGATAGCCTCCTAATTGCCAAACTGAATTTAATCCCCTATGAAACCTCAGTCCTACATGATTGAGATTCCTGTCTGCTTTATTTCCACACATAGGCTTAGAAGAAATCTTTATCACCCAAAGTAATATGAACTTTGCACCCAAAGTAATATGATCTTTGCCATCAAAGATCCAAGCTATCTCATTATCCAAATCATGCTGTCCTATTTCTATGTCTGTACTGTCTCCTCTGTTTGCAATGTTCCACCCTCCCATTTTGTTATTGCATGTTTTCGTGCTTTAAACCAAGAATCCACTTTCATCTTCCCATTCTAGATCTTGGCTGTAAGAAATGCCTCCCTTTTCAGATTTCCCATTACTACTTCTTTTCAAGACATTTTTCACTCCCAACTCTGTGTAATATAAAGATATCCTCCCCATTAGATTATGAGTAAGTACCTTGAAGAAAGTACAATAATTATTTTATCTATTTCCTTCACAGAAGAATTAAGCATACAACCATGGACAGAATAGGTGATTTTTTTATTTACTGCTCCTTCCAATGATATGTTGCCTACTTCTCCCCATTTCTCAAGTTGTCATTTTCTTCCATCAGTTATCTTTAAAAACATGGCATTTTTATGTAGTAGAATTTTGATATATGGTTGTTGATTGGAAGATCTAACTTTTACTTGATATCTAAAGTCAGCAATACAAAGATATAAACCAAATATTTCAAGTTATATGTTCTTAGTAGCAAACATGCTCCTCCCACTGTATATCTTCAAATGGTATAACCATTTCCAAATCATTCAGGTTAAAAAAAATTTTTTTAATGCATACAGAGCTGGGGTACAGACCAGAGTTGCAGGTGAGAGGACTCACTAGAGACAGAGTGGGGAGCAGAATAGGCAGATCAACGAAGTACACTGCTGAGGGGAGCAGTGGGCGGGTCAGGGGAGGTCTGCCACGCTATGTGGTCACCTCGGGGATGCGTGGGGGGTTTGAACTCTTGTTGAAGAGGCTTTAGTTTCTTAGTGCTGTGCTTTAACCCGCTGCACCACCAGGGAGGGCCCAGGTTTAAATGTTTTAAGTCATCCTGCCACCACATCTGAAGTTCAGTAGCCACCATAGCTATGAAAACTTTCACCAAAGCAAAACCTGAGACATAATGCCAGTAGTTCATTTGACAATCTAATTCCATAAGGCAGGAATGCGAAGTGAAACTAAGATAGGGTAAGAACCAGCAAAAGGAAAGGCTTTAGTTGTATACTACTAAGGCTGACTGGCCAGAGGGTCTGTGAGATTTATCAAATGTATCCCAGGGCCATTTGACCAGAAGAAAGAGGAAAGAATCAGCCATCATTCCCCACTGGGATAGGGTTGTATAACTCTTACATTGTACAAAGTGTTAACTTCCGCAAAGCTCCAGGTTGCACATACCTCAGGCCCAGTTACATGGGCATGCATATAAGTCAGGGACTGTATTAATCCCCAGAATATACTCACAAACTACAGTTTAATGGATGCACACAGAAGTTATGATATTCCTAGGTCAGAGACAAAGGACTTTATTATTCACTGCACAGCAGGAAACATCAGTTATATATGCATGTCAGTACTCCATTCTGAGGTACTGTTCCTCCAGGAAAAAGGGATTTGGAATAATTAAGCTGCAGCCAGTGTCTGACAGATCTCCTTAAGGGAATGAGTAATATTTAAAGTCTCAGCAATGATCTCTTTCGTTGGGAGGTAGGAAATTCTTTCAGTGACTAATGCCAGGTCATCGTTGATTAAAAGGAACTCATGTTGGGGCCTCCCTGGTGGCACAAGGGTTGGATCTCAGCTCTATGGAGCTATTGGCAGCTACTGAAGCATGAGTTCAACCCCTGGCCAGGGAGGTGACCCACAAGGAGCAGCAGACCTCTCCTGTCTCACTCACTGAAATACAGCAGTGTATTTCTGTCAGTCTGCCTGTTCTGCTCCCCACTCTGTCTCTGGTGAATCCTCTTACCCCCTGCACCTTGGGTCTGCACCCTACCTCTTTTTTTTTTCCTCCAATTTTTTTTAAATTTTATTTTTACATCATTTGTACTTTTTTTTTCATCTCAATTGTAATCCCCATGAGTTTCCCACCACCAAGTCACCCGTGTGCCATCACCATAGTCCCGTGCACGTCCCTCCCCCCTCCCCATTTTTGATCCCATTCACTACTCCACCCCCACAAAATGTCTCTGGTATATGGCTGTTCATTATTCTTATTATTTTCTCACCTGGTCCATTATACTCCTGCTATGAGCGAAACCATCCGGTATTTTTCTTTCTCTTTCTTATCTCACTATGTATGACCTTTTCCAGCTCCATCCAAGTTGCTTCAAAAGACATGTTTCTTTTTTTTGGTTGCTGAGTAATATTCCATTGTATATATGTAACACAACTTTTTTATCCAGTCATCTACTTTTGGGCATTTGGGCTGCTTCCATGTTTTTCCAATTGTAAATAAAGCAGAAATAAACATGGGGTGCACCCCATCTCTTACATGCATAAATAAATACATCTTTAAGAAAGAAAAAGAGGATCTTATGTTGGGTCCATGCATGGCCTCCATCTCTGCTAGCATGGCTACTTCATTTATAGCTCATTGTCTAAGAACTGGGGTGGCCAAGGAGAGAACCTGGCTGATAATCACAGGACACATCTTGCCTGTCTCATTTTTTAATGCATCCTTTGTGATGTTTGCTCTCTGGTAGACATCATAATGAAACACATGTGCTTATTTCTTTAAGTCTGTCTATATTCCCCAATATATACTTGTCCCCATCTTTTTTTTTTTAAGATTTGTTTTTATGCATACAGAACTGGGGTACAGAATAGGCAGATGTACTGAAATACACTGCTGAGGGGAGCAGTGGACGAGGCAGGAGAGGTCTGATGTGCCATGTGGGTCACCTCCCTGGCCAGGGATTGAGCTTGTGCTGCAGTGGCTATGGATAGCTTCTAGTGCTGTGCTTTAACCCATTGCACCACCAGGGAGGGCCCTGTCCCCATCTTCTAAGGTTTCTTCCAGGTTTCTGACTAACCAAACTGAGTTTTCACCATTAGGAGAATATCTGAGATCACTAATCTTGAGCCATTTATTCTTCCATGCAAAGTGAATGAGTAAACTCTACCATCTAGGAGAATTTTCAGTCACCCCTGTCTTATAGGGTTATCTCTAACTAGAACTGTGGTGCTACATAGTCTTAACAGCATATTAACTGACCTTTCTCCAAACCAGACCTAACCATCCCACCCCACATCATTGGAGTACATTGAAAAAAAGGCTTCTGAGCAGCAGTGGTCAGTAACACAGTCTGGGTCTTGTATTGCTGTAATTTACTCATGTAAATTCTCCTGATCCTGCTTAGAACCAGCCTCAAGTCCAGTATTTCCACTGCACAATACAATGTTTGATCTTATGACTCATGAACCTTATAACACCCAGTCTGATTAGGACCTCTGCTTGCATTGTCACTGGTATCACATCCCATGGTAGTAAAACACTGGGTCTCAGCTACACATTAGAAGCAATTCTTCAAACAATTATGGAAAGGGTCAAGTGGTAAATTTTTAAAAAGATTTTATTTATTTATGCACACAGAACTGGGGTACAGGTCAGAGGTGCAGGGGCAGCGAAAGCATTCACTAGAGACAGAGTGGGGAGTTGAACAGGCAGATTGACAAAGTACACTGCTGAGGGGAGCAGTGGGCAAGACAGCAGATGTCTGCTGTGCCAAAAAGTTTACCTCCCTGGGGGATCGAACTTGTGCTGAAGCAGCTGCGGCTAGCTTCATAGCACTGCCACTCCAACCCTTTGCACCACCATGGAGGGCCCTATCCAGTTATCTTTATTCCAGTTCTGAGTGCTGTTTTCTTCTTATCAGGAATAGATTTTGACACAACAAAGTATCTGTTGATACTTTAAAATAATGCGATCCTTACTATTGAAACCTAGTCCTATTTTCAATACAATCTACTTTACTCTAGATTTCGGGAATCTTCTGAAATGCTGTTGTAGAGGCCCTCTTGCTTTTACAGCTTAGAGTTGTGGACTGGCTTAAAGGAGTTTGTCCTTTGCCTTCTTCAATATTTCTATTGTTCATAAAAAGTAAAACCCCTCTAATATCCTATAACTATTTCCTACCCTCTAGCCACACCACTGTGTGCATAACGATCATTCTCTTTTACTTTCAATTCATCCCAATCAATCACAGGTGATATTCTGAGTAAATGTGGTACTAGGACATGTAAGAAGTTCTATAAACCAATGATCAACAGCACTGAAGTCATTAGGTAATAAGATTCCTTTTTAAGGTTCTGCTTTTAAAGACTATTTTAACAACATTCATAGCCTGGGTTACCGTGACAGCAGAGCTTGACACAAAGGCTGATTTGTTTCCTTTAGAGTATGATTCCAAAGGACAGAAGTAAGGGACTCCATGGGTTAAAGCAAGGAGAGAGGAAGGAATCAGTACAAAATTGGGCTATAGAATTCTAGACAATTGGATGCAATCCTGTGAGACCATCTGAGTTGTTTAAAATGTGTCACAGGATTATTCAGCTAAGGTAAGAGAGGGAGAAATATTTGTCCATTTGTTCTCATTGGTTAAGGGTCACCCCACCAGGCTTAAACCTGCTTGGGCACTTCTGGCTTACACGTGTACAAATACCAAAGCAGGTGTCCACAGGATCCCATGATGTGTAATCAGAGAAATCCCAGGGCAGGGAGTGAGAGGTAAATTGAAGACCTGAAATGAGTGTTGTCAAGTTTACCTGTATGAAGGTTATTGACAACTGCATAGAACTGGTGACTATTGACTATGTAACTACCAGGATTTGAGGTGGTGCCTGAGAGATATATGAAAATCCCATGAATTTTACATTCTGAGATACTACTCACTAGCTCTATGACAACACTTAAATCCTTATTATCTCTCACCCACATAAGTACAACTCACTTTAATCTGCTCTTAATCTTATTTCTTCAAAGCCAAGCCCTCATATTACCACTGGGTGAACTTCCTAAAATACTGGTAATTTCCTGGTCCAAATAATAAGCATGATGGTGATAATGATGATAAAAATAATAATAACTATCATGTCCAGAACATTTTCTATTGGCCAGATACTGTGCTTCGAGCTTTCCGTGTAGTTTTTCATTTTTCACAACTCTTTGATATGAGAAATTGAGATTAACTAGCTTGCTCAAGGGCATGTGGTTCAACTCACATTCAAACCCAAGTCTTTTAAACTACATCACAATATTGTCTTAACATCTTTTTAAATCAATAGCACAATGTCTACCTGAGTTTTCCAAATTCATCTCTCCTTGTCCTCCCCTCTTGACTTCAACATGTACTCTCTTTACTCTATGTCCCTGTCCTCTACACCTTCCTCATAGCATCTTAACTCCCTTTAGAGTAGTATCGATTTCTCATTCTCTGTGTTCAGAAATCAAATGACACATGATCATCTGAAAATTAACAATTTGACCTTTGTGGTCCTTCCTTTTATCTTTCTGCCCTTAATTTTCCCTTTTCCTTCTACTCACCTTTCTTTCTCTTATCATTCCTTACTTTTTGGATTTCAGATGCAGAATTGAGTTAATTATAATCCCATTTAATATCACATTATTATCATTGGCCCCTGCTTCTTTCATCATTCATCTCTGACTCTCATGAATATCTTTCTTTTCATGGACAACCACTTTACTATCTCTGATGTACATCCTTAAATAATTATTACCCTTATAAAATATATATCTTTTTGGTCTGAGAATCCATTTTAAATGCCTGATAAAATAGACTTTAATGAAAAAGAATATTGAGATGAGGATCATTTCATAATGATAAAAGTTTTAGTTCACCAAAAACCCCTCACCCCAAGTATATAAAGCAAAATTTGATAGAATTACAAGAATAAGTTTAGTAATTCACAATAATAATTGATTTTTACTTTAAAATTGTTTTCAAGAAACAAAAAGGAGCTAGAAAAAAAAAAGAAGAAGAAGGTCTGAGGATATTACAGGCTTATGTCCCCTCTCCCCAAATTCATTTGTTGAAACCCTAACTCCCAATGCTTCAGATTGTGACTATATTGACAGATAGCACTTTAATAGAGGTAAGTAAATTCAAACAATGCCATATGTTTGTAACCTAACCCAATTTTATTGGTGTACTTATAAGAACAGAGGATTAGTCAGAAAGTCAGGTGCACAGCAGCTCACCCTGCAACCCAGGAATAACCAGTTTGAGGTTCAATGGAGAAGACAGGCTTATATCCACATGCAGGCACAGGAAACCCTCTCTTCTGAGGGCAAGTCCTCAAGAGAAGTTATTGTTTAACTAAGAAAACCACTACCAACAGGAACCCACACAGGAGAGTATGTGGAGATGAAGATCAAGAAAACGGGAGCATTTCTTTGATAACTGTGACATAAATGATAGTATTACAAGTCAAGGGAGTAAAATGCCTTCCCTACTCATTATCCAAGATGAGACCTATGGTAGGCCTGAAGAGGGAAGTATGTCTTTGTAAAATCTCTGGAGGAGTCCAGAGAAGCAGGTTTAGGCACCTACAGGCCCCAGAAAGTATCCCTGCAAGGATACACTTCACAATATGTTCTTAACTGGGAGAAACTAGAGTTTCTCTCTAGTGCAGATCTAGGCATTCCTGAGCCTGTCCCTGTACACTAAAGCATCAGGGGATTCTCTGAATCTGGAGGACACCAAGAAATATTCCTTGGATTCCCCAAATCATGATGGGATCCCAAGACCTTTAGGTATATCTCTCAGGTAAATGCCCATCAAAGAAGACAGAATAATAGCAGGACATTGATTTGTGCTGATTGTCACAAAGGCTTCTCCCAGACATCATAGCAACACTTGCAAAAGAGAATTCGTGAAAAAGAGAAGCCTTTCACGTACAGTAGGTATGGAAAGTCCTTTGGTCACAAAACCAACTTTTAGGTTCATCAGAATAACAAGATGAGAGAGAAGTCCTACATGTGACCCTCTGCTAGAGAAGCTCTCACCAGCCACCTACCTACCGTAGCCCCTGAAGACTCACCAGAAAATGCTTCAAAGGATTCTCTCCAACACAGAATTTTCTTGGTTACAAGCCCCAAAGTCATCTATCTAAACTTACGTGTGAGCTTGGCTAGTTGTGTGGTAGCTCCCTATTTAGAGAATATGTTATTACTGGACTGTATTTTTCACTTATTATCTAAATCCACTAAAATGTAAGTTTGGGTTTCTCAATTTTGTGTTCTAATGTACCTAGGTGCTTAAAAAGGTGGCTAACAAATTTCAAAATGCCAATATAGTTGTTGAATAAGTGGGGGAAAAAGAATAGAAGATTAGGCTATACAGAGGGGACACTAAGTGAGGACAGGCAGGAAGGCAGGTATGTATATGCAAGCCAGGGAGGGAAGCCTTGGGAGAAACGAACCCTGTGGAGCCCTTAATCTTGGACTTCTAGGCTCCAGAACATTGAAAAAAAAATTTCTGTTATCTGGAAGGTGGGGGTTGCTGGGTGTGTGTGTGGGGGGGGGTTGTCAAAGTGTGACAATTTGGAATTGTTTTTCATTTTGTAAAAACTTTATTTTGAAATATTTTCAGGCTTTATAAAATAAATATAAATTTCCATATACCCTTCACCCTGATGTTAACATTTAACACATTTGCCTTATCATTGCCTCTACATACTGTTTTTCAAAAATTTGAGATTAAGTTGTAACATGATGTCCCTTTATGTCTAAATTCTTCTATGTGCATTTCCTAAAAATACATTCAGACCTATATGATGGCCTTTTTTTTTCTTTTAGATTTTGTTAAGGTGAACCTAGTGTAGGTTTTTCTTTAAGGTAAGGTCCCTATTCTTGAGGCACAGCTTTTCTATCACGGAAGGGATTTTGTTTGTTTTTGACATAAATCCTTTAATTTTTTTTTATTTGTAGAGCTTTATTTCCAGTCTCAAATAAAAATTAAATATATGGAGATTTGTCAGAAATGTTATAGATCAAGCAGGAAATTAGATTCTACCCACAATGCAGGAAAGTTACCTACTAGGGGCAAGTAGTCTATGAATAGGTGGCTGATGAGTGTAACACAAGTAACTGGTACAAATCCCTCAGACATAGCGATTTGGTGGCTGGGGGACCGGTAGCACATTTTTCTATGGATCCCTTGCTGACCATTCTGAATTTTGACCATACACATAAACCAAATAATGGTGAAGTCATGGGGTTTTAATGAGATCTCTCCATTCGGTTAAAGCTAGAATTCAGTGGTCCACAAATTGCTTCATCTCCAGTATCTCTGTCCAATGCTCCAGCTCCTAGGATCTTTTATCTGGCAAGCATTGAATAATATTATTGCAGGGCAAGGGAAGGGGCACCCCAGAACCCTCAAACCTAAACAGATCCTGCCATCTGCCACATCAAGACAAAACATACTTTAGTGGGTAAGACCTTTAATGGAAAGGAACTTTAATACAATTTAGTGTGCAAAGAAAAGAAAACAAAGAAAAGACTAAGAATATCATTCCCAAATCAAGGACTCATGATAAATGTCCAGGCAAACAGGGTTATCCTAAAGCAGGGCCATTGAGGCCCCCAAAAGCCACCACAAGTCTAAGGCACTTCTGATGGGGACCCATAGGAAAGGGGCAGCAGGGGCCCAGTATGTCTGGGGCAGAAAGAAAAAAAAAAAAGCTGCCATTGTCAACCTCCCTATGGGTCTCTCACCCACATCTCTTTCAACCAACCCAAGACCAAGAAGCAAGTACAGTTTCTTCACATATCTCTCTGCTCCATGTGCCTCCTTCAGGTCTCCTGCTGGCTCTCCGTCCTTTCCAGTCCTTCTCCAATCTCCTCTCCAGTTTCTCTCCCTCCCCATTCAGCTCTATCCGACCTTGGTTAAGGCAGGGAACCCGAACTTCCCTTTTCCTGGGGACCACCTGTTAAAGTCTTACTATGTTCACATGCAACACTGCTACACAGAATTTCAGGGCTCATTGTACTCTGTTATCTCTTCTATGCAAGTTCCCCCTAAAGATTCCAGAAATTTCACCTGTCCTTAACTCTGATCTCTATTTCTTCATACCAGTAAGTTTCCTGACTCTGCCAGTACCCAGTTCTTTGAGCTATAATTCAGAATTATCCTAATAGAAATACCAATGACAGGACTTACTTTCTAAGTTCCCTTTCTCTCAATATCTTAATCTAACATTGTCTTTTTCTTTCCCTTAACCTGAAAGTAGATGCTTCTGATAGTTTGACCAGCTTTATAGCTTTTTTTTTTTCTTTATAGTTGTATACAGCTACTCCATTATGGTCTGAATTGGCCTACGTTTGGGTTTCTAATTTATATCAATGTTATTATGTTATAAGTTTCATTAACTTGTTTCCTTTTTCATACAACACTATTTTCAAGATCTGTTCCTATTGTGATAGGTGCATATTACTGCTTTTAACTATACATGGTGTGAATTTACTGCTTTTCCATTGCCCTGGTGATAGATAACTGCATTGCTTTCTATATCTCTCCTCATAGCAAAATGTCATGAGGCATATAATCTGAAATAGATCTAAGACTGGGACTGCTGTTTTATGGTGTGAAATCATTATTTGCTTGTGCTAAGTACCAAAAGATTATGTTCCAAAATAGTTGAATCAATCTATGCTCTCATGATCAGCACACAAGAATGATGATCCATGGGTCTCCCTGGTGGCACAGAGGTTAGTCTCAGTGCTATCAAGCTGTCAATAGCCACTGTGGCACAATTTCAATCACATCCAGGGAGCTGACCCACATGGCCCTGTAGACCTCTTCTGTCTGGCCCACTACTCCCCTGAATGTATTTCAGAATGTATTTCTGTAAATCTACCTGTTTTGTTCCCTACTCTGTCTCTGGTGAATCCTCTCACCCTCTGGTATCTCTGCCCTATACCCCAGTTCAGTTAAAAAAAAAAAAGCCTATCTTCTCAGGTAGTTTTAAATACTTCATATTATATGACATTTTATTTATTTATTTTTTTTGTCATCCGAGTGTGGGGGAAAAGTGTGTTTTCTTGTTTCACATTTCACAAGTAATTGCTTGGGATCTTGAAGATTTCTTTATTTCCTATTTAGTAATTCAAGCTTCCCCTTCTATGACTTGCCTTTTAATAACATACTTCCATTTTGCGTTGGGATCTTATTTCTATAGAGAGGTTTGCAACCAATGTAGCAGTGAGTTCAACCCCTCACCAGAGAGCTGACTCACATGGCACAGCAGACCTCTCTTGACACACCCACTGCTCCCCTCAGCTGTGTATTTCAATGGATCTGCCTGTTTCACTCCCCACAGTCTCTGGTGAATCCTCTCACCTCCCCACTCCCATACCTCTGGCCTGTATCTCAATTCTTGTATGCATAAGTAAGTCATAAAGAAAAAGTTAGGTTGGAATTCCACACATATACTTGCTAGTAAACCTCTGTAGGCTTTAGAGGTAGTAAATAACTACAGAGTCTGTTTCACTATTAACTTTGTCTGAAATCTTTTATTGAATATAAATGTTTATTTTCATGTAAGTAAATTTTTGGTTTTGGGTTTTTAAAAGCTTCTTCATCCTTTAAATAAGGATAAAATTAGTTTCTACTTTTTGTCATTTATTTTTTATTTCATAATCACAAATATAACTGTAATATAGCTAGACTTAGAGGAAGATAACAAATTACAGTGACAGTACTATGATATAGGATATTTTGAGCAGATGCATATATAACACATACATATATAATTGACTCTTTATAAGGAGAGAAATAAACATATGGTGTGAAGTAGATATCCAGTTTTATTTCTCCCCTTACAAAGAGTCAATTTTTTGAAAGCTATCTACATAATGTATACTTTGGGGTATCATATGTGAAATTCCCACCTATGTAAAGGTCTAGTTTGTAGCTTTTGTTCTTGATGCCTTTTCCTGTTTATCTATTTCTGAACCACTGACATACAATTAGTTGTATTTTATGGTATGTCAATATAGTGTTACTGTGAATCATATATTATTTTCTAGTTGATAATCATATATAATCTTTTCTAGTTGGTAATGTCTTGTCATTAAGTGAGTTGTTAAAAAAATTGAGGTTTAACAAATAGAGTGCATAAATCTTAAGTAAAGAGTGAGGTCATCTTTTCATAAGTATGTAACTATTATAACCATTATCCAGAATTGGAGGAAAGAATAGAAAGGAAGCATCACAAGATTGACTCACACAGGAAGTTGGGTAGAAGGGATAGACACAGCCATAGAAATCAAGATTTTCAGGTGCCAATGCCTGGATTACAGAGCAGAAAATCCAAGCAGGTAACAGACTGCTGGGGGCCATATCTAGAGCACAGACCCAAAAGGTGAAAGGTAAAGATATGAATATTGAATCCATCGTGGGGTCTCCTGTCCCTTTCAGATTCTATTCCAAGTCAACAAACCAAGGCTCACAAGGAGTAAGCCCCTCCCAAGGAGAAGATATCTATATCAGGGTAATCTCTGCACCATAATGGGGCAGCCATCCTCTGCCCACATGTGACTTTGCAGGTGCTTCTTTCTACCCACTCTCTTCCTCTTCAGGGCAGCAGCCTCCTGCCTGTCCCTGACCTGTATCATGCCAGGACTTCTCTGCACTGACCTCCCTCAGCAGGGGTCGCTCTCCTAAGGCTGCCCACCTGTGACCATGCAGGTCTCTCAGCAAGCCTGACCCTTTCAGGGCAGCTCTTCCTGCCACTGTGCCTATGCAAGTTTCCAATACTACTGTCCCTTTCCCTAACAACCCTAACAAATCTGCTCTTTAAATATAACTGAGTCTGTCTTGCCGCATGCCACTAAGAGTGGAGCTCTGGTGAAACCTTTCCCAAAGTGAAACCAAGGACCATGTACTAACCCCAAAAATGGCATCAGAACATAGGACATTATATTCTCAGAAGGCTCCTTGTGCTACCTTCCAGGAATAACTACTAGTCTGCCCTCTAAAACTGGTAATTAATTTTGTATATTTTTTTAATTTAATGTATGTGGAGTCATGTAATTTATGCTGCTTTTGTGTGTGATATCTTTCATTAACATTGTCAGGAACATTTATTCATATTATGGGCATCTCAACAGCTTTTCCTTTTCATTGTAGTGTAGTACTCACCATATGGATTTACTTACCCATTCCATAAATGAATACTTGGGTCATGTTCAGTTTTGAGGAGATACAAAGAAAATGACTACAAATATTCACGTACATGTCTTTTGATGGACATAAGCATTAATTTCTTCTTTTTTTTTTAGCATTAATTTCTTTAGAACACATATCCAAGGTCTTATGTATGCCTATTTTTAGTAGGCATTGCTGAACATATTTCAGAAATGATGGTCCTAAGTTACATATAGGTAATGCATAAGAGTTCTATTTATTCCATGTCTTAACAAACACTGTGGTGTCTATCATTTATATTTTAGATGCTCTTTAGGTGAATCATGTTACTTTCATAGGGGTTTTAATATGCAGTTCTTTGATGACAAATAATATTAAACACCTTTTCAAGTTAACATCCGTTTTGTTTTTCTCTTTAATGAAATGTCTATTTCAGTCATGTGTATATTTTTAAATTGTGCTGTCTGTCCTTTTTTTTTAAATTGTGCTGTCTTTTTTTCTAGGAGCTCTTCATATATTTTGGATGTAAGTCCTTACTTTAGTTTCATGTATCTTTTTATCTTGATGTGATTTGTTTATTTTTTTATAGTTTTTTTTTAAAGATTTATTTATTTATTTGTACAGAACTGGGGTACAGGCCAGAGATGCGGAGGGTGAGAGAATTCACCAGAGACAGA
>NW_004567116.1:33347923-33349969 GCF_000260355.1 Condylura cristata | reverse complement strand
GGGTCAGGAGAGGTCTGCTGCGCCATGTGGTCACCTCCAGGGCAGGCAGGAGTCGAACTCTTACAGAAGTGGCTTCAGCTTCTTAGTGCTGTGCTTTAACCCGCTGCGCCACCAGGGAGGGCCAACAAATGATAATTTTTAAAGTTGTTCACCCAGAGTGGTTTCCTAGTTTTCACAGTGTTTCGATACTTTTGCTAACTGCCTCTAGATACATGATTATACAACAATCTACTGAAAGAATTGCTGCTGTTCCTATTTTACAGTAGAGAAAATTGAGGCCCTTAGTCATTTCAAAGCCCGGAAGCTGTGGAGTCAAACATCTGTTTGCCTTTGAGGCTAATGCTTCTTCTATAAACCATAATGATATAGAAACTCTGTGGCTGACAAAAATAAATTTTGCCTGCTGAAAGCTAGATGTTTCTGGGTCAACTCTCAATTAGATTGCCTTCCTATAAAAGAAAAGGCTACCCAATACCCAACTACAGAAAGCCTTCCTGGGAGATGGTATATAACGTGACCCCAGGTCAGTGTATTCTGGGTATTGGGACCAAATCAATCTCACAAATATGTTGGTCTTTCCCCTCCCTTTTCAATCTGCCTATCTTGCTGACTCTTGCATATTAAAAGACAGGCAAAGTAAGTAGCTTGTTTCTCCCACTGCCTGAGCAGGCAGATTAAAGGAAACTTTTCCAATTCTTTTTCATTACAAATGAAAAGATTAGTGAACAGGTGGAGGGGGGAGAAAAAGATTAATCCTGATATTTGATTTCTCTTTTGATCCTATGGTTATCCTGATACTTAAGGTGATCAAGAGAGTATTCACCTTTTTCAAGTAGCTAAAAATTTCAGTATTCTGCCTCCCACATGGTGGAGGAATAGTGTATGTCTGAACTGAAAATGATCAAAACAGATAAAACAACTATTCAGATTCTCTGTTTTTCCTGAGAGGAAGAAAACAAGTAAGGTAAGTACTATTGTTTCCCCAGTTTTCTGTCCAAATGTATATTCTGGATCTTGGATAAGCAGAGAATTTCCATTAGATCATTGTTGCTTCAATGAGTCAAGAAGAGAGACTTAAGTTTAGCAAGGACAAAGTAGATGGAGACGGAGGGTAGGTTTTCTGAAAAAGGAAACTACACAAAAAAAATTTTCCAGAAAGGCACACAGTGTTTTACTTGGTCTTTGCTAAATACTCAAATGATAATTAAAACACACAGCCAAGTGATGTTTGTCCCAGAGCAGCGACATGTGAAAATCAATAAATATAATTCATGACAGAGCCTTCCTGGTGGTCTAGGAGTTAAGTCTTAGTGCTATCACCACTAAGGCCTGAATTTGTCCCATATATGGCACAGCAGAACTCTGCTGTCCTGCCTGGTGCTCCCCTCAGCAGTGTATTTCAGTAAATGTTCCTGGCTCTGTTTCCCACTCTCTCTAGTGAATTCCTCACCCTCCACTCCTCCCCACCCTGTGCCTCTGGCCTACACCCCAGTTTTTCTATGCAAAAATAAATAAACAAATAAACAAGCATATGTATACATATATACATGTATTATGTATGTATGTACATATATATATACATATGTATATAATTCATGACATTAACAGGGAAAAGGAGAAAATCTAATTGACAATAGCTTTGTGTAAATATTTGACAAAATCCAGCACATTGTTAATGTTAAAAGCTCTAAGAAAAAGGCACGTGTAAAACAGATTTTTTTTTAAAAAGATTTATTTTATTTATGCATGCAGAACTGGGGTACAGGCCAGAGGTGCAGGGGCAGTGAGAGGATTCACCAGCAATAGTAGGGAGCAGAAAAGGCAGATCAACAAAGTACACTGCTGAGGGGAGCAGCGGACAGTGAGACAGGAGAGGTCTGCTGTGCCGTGTGGATCACCCCTGGGGCAGGGGGATGGAAAAGGCACTGAAGTGGCTGTGGCCCTAATCTGTTGCACCACCAGGGATACTGATACTTTTAAAAAGATGATGCAGGGCCCTCCCTGGTGGCGCAGCGGGTTAAAGCACTGCACTGAGAAGCTAAAGCC
>NW_004567116.1:33332344-33347686 GCF_000260355.1 Condylura cristata | reverse complement strand
AAATCTTTAAAAAAAAAAAAGATGATGCAAATCAAATGATTACTATCACATGAAAAGATGCCAAACATCATACCTCTTCAGGGAAATGCATATTGTACAAAGAACATGCATATGACACACCACTACATCATATGCACCTCACTAGAGGTGCATTTACTTAAAATCCTTTTAAGTAAAATGATTGAGAACTAAAAAAAAAAAAAGATTGAGAACTTATTGTGGGTGAAGATGTAGAACAAAGGAATGTTAGTGGGAATGGAAAATTGTACAACCAATTTGAGAAGTGATTTGACAGTTTCTTATAAAATTACCTACACACACATACAATAGAAACCTATCATTCTGCTCCGAGTTACGCACCAGAGAAATGAAAACATTTATCCACACAAAGACTTCTACATGACATTCACATCTGCTTTATTAACAAAAGGGACAAACTAAAAATGACCCAAGGGATTACTACAGATAAATGGATAATTTTTGTATATCCATTCTGTGGGCTGTTGTTTAGCAACAGGGAGGGAACCACTGCTACATTCAACATTGTGGGAATAATCTCAGAAACACTGTAGTGAATGAAAAAAGCCAAACATTAAAAGAACTTAATAAAGGAAGGTCAATTTAACTGATGATGATAGCAAGCACATCAGTGGGGTGTCTGTGACTTGAGGATGAACAATGAAGCACTGACTGGGAAGGGCCGATGTTGATAATTTATCTATAGATTGTGGTTGTGTTACACGGGTATATCACTCTGTGGTATACATTGAGCTGTTGACTTAAATGGGTGCCTGATTTTATAAGTAAACTATACCTTGAAGAACTTGGTCATTAAGCTTTTAATATTATTTAGGGCATGAACTTTGTTTTGGTCAGTGTACTTTAAAGAATTGCAACAAGGCCCTCTCTGGTGGCATAGCAGGTTAAAGTACAGCACTAAGAAGCTTAAGCCACTTCCGCATGAGTTCGATCCCCGCCTGCCCTGGAAGTGACCACATGGCGTGGCAGACCTCTCCTGACCCATCCGCTGCTCCCCTCAGCAGTGTACTTTGTCCATCTGCCTGTTCTGCTCCTCACTCTGTCTCTGGTGAATCCTCTCACCCTCCACATCTCTGGCCTGTACCCCAGTTCTGTATGAATAAATAAATAAATCTTTAAAAAAAAAGAAAAAATCCTTAGGTGCTAGCCCTATAAATTATTAATTTAATAGCAGTTAACATATCACAAAAAGAATGACAAAGAATACTTTATCAGTGCAATTTCTACACTGGCAAGAGGCAGCAGCTCTCTCACCCACCTGTGCCTATGTAGGAATTTCTCTTCACAAACCTTCTCCCTTTGGAAAGCATCAGAGACAGGTCTCATCCCAAGGCTGCCACCTGGGGCTTTGCAGGTATCTCTTTTAACAAAGCTCTTTCAGGGGCAGCTGTTTCTGCCCGCTTGTGTCTGCAAGCACCCTTCCCTTTAAAAAATAAATCTGCCCTCTGAATATAAGTAAACAACCCTGCCTCATGGAGAATCTTTCCTGGGGATTTCACCATGAGGTACTGCAACCTCGGTATAAAAATGAATTATTTTGTTAGAATTTTAATTATCTTAATTGAAAAACTAAATTTCATTAAAAACATTATCTAATATGTTTGAATGTCTAATATAGGCTTAACATAGGCTCCAAAAGATATATGTTGTTACAAGGCCGAGAGAGGGACACCCTGTTTTGTCCCTATTTCTGTGACAGGCTGCAAGGAATATGGCAGAAAGGCTGAACAAGTAGAGTTTATTGCTTCTAGGCAGCAGAGACGGGAGCTCCCTAGGGTGGGGTTCACAGCTACGGCGAGCGCGTTCAGGGAAAGTGTCTCTTATATAGGCTTTAGGTTCAGTTTTAGAACACTGACGTGGATGTAAGGCCTGGTCCCCGGTCATTGTGCTATTGACCATATATGGTCACACAGGTAGCCACTGTGTTACTGCCGATATCTGGTTATGTTATATAGGGCAAAATCTGTTCCAGGACAGAAAATTTGATAGAGGACAGGGAGAAAGGGGCACCCCTGAAGTCCCAAACCTGCCTGCTCTAAGTGGGTTCTGCCATCTGCCGCAACAAGACAAAACATATAAAACTTTAATGAAAAGGGACTTTAATACAGTAAATATACAATACGGAAGACAGAGAATATAACTTTTAAATCAATCACCTGAAGTTACCCATCCCCTCGTGGGCAAAAGTCAACCCAAAAGGGTTGGCCCAAGGCAAGGCCTAAAAGTCCGCCACAGACTAAAGCACCTTCTGGCCGGGAGCCATGGAAAAGGGTCAGAAACGGCCAGATAAATCTGGGAGCAAAAGAGCAAAATCAAAATCAATATAAACACTGCCATAGTCACCTCCCTACAGGTATCTCACCCACATCTGCTTTAACCAGTCCAGGGTCAGGAAACAAGCCCGGTTTCTTCATCACATGTTTGCTGCTCCATGTGGCTTCCTCAGGTCTCCTTCTTGCTCTCCATCCTGCTTCCTTATTTACTTCTCCTCTTCCTTCTCTTCTCTCCTTTTTCTCTGCTCAGCTCCACCCTCCTGGGTGGGGCAGGGAACCTGAAACTTCCCCTTTTCCTAGGGACCACCCTGTTGCAGTTACACTCAACACACCCAGTACCCCTTAACATGCCTGCTCTGGTTTTGGTATCCACCACATAAAGACAAAACATAAGACCTTTGTGCATAAGACCTTTAAAGGAAAGGAACTTTAATATAGTGTGTAACAAAGATAAGAAAAAGAATAATGTTTTAAAATCGGGCTCCCAAAGTTACCCATCTTCTTGTGGAAAATGCCTAGCTAAACAGGGTTGTCCCAAAGCAGGACTACTGAGGCCTAAAAGTTAGCCCCAAATCTAAAGCACCCTTTTGTTGGGATGCACAGGAAAGAGTCAGAAACAGCCAAACAAGTTTGGAAGGAAAAAAGCAAAATCAAAGTTAAGATAAACTCTGCCATTGTTAACCTCTCCATGGTTCTCTCACCTGTATCTGTTTCAAGTATCTCTTTCCATGTCCCTCAATTCCCTGGTACAAGTCCATGGCCAAGAAGCAAGTACAGCTTCTTTACATGTATCTCTGCTCCATTTGCCTTCTCCAGGTTTCCTTCTTGCTCACCATCCTTTTTCCCTTCTTCTAGACTCCTTTCTTGCTTCTCCTCTCTGCACAGCTCTACCCTTCCTTGGGTAGGGCAGGAAATCTGGAACCTTCTCTTTTCCTGGGGACCACCCTGTAAGAATATCAGTAATTATAGGATGTCATCACAAAATCCAATCACCTCAGACAAATCAGTCTAAGCCTTAATATGTCCTTGCATGCTAGGTACTTGTCATCAAGGGCCTGGTCACTAATGTTTACCCACAAAAATATCCCATGGAGAGCTGTAAAGGGGAGGTTAATTATTTCCATTCTTTTATATTATAGTTATTATGGTCATTCCCTGAGTCTCCCTTCCTTTCTTCTCTCTTACCTATAGTCAAACATGTTTCTTTCTGTCTGAACAGAACTGTCTTTTTACGATCTATTAACCAACCCATACCTGCATTATTCTTTATTTCTTTTTGCTTCTTTTAAAATTTAATTTACATATTTTTCATCATTCTTCATTTTTGTACAATGTGTGCTTTCTTCTCTCAGGTATAGTCCCTGTAAAATTCCCACCACCAATTTACCCATGAACCATCACAATATCAGTTCCTTTTGTGCTTCTCTCCCCTGTTTTGATCTCTCTCCCTCCTCCTCCCTACAAAATATCTCTGATTTATATATTTTTTTAAAGATGGCTTATTTATGCATACAGGAAATGAGATGTGGGCTAGAGGTGTGGGGAGAGAGTGGGGATTCATGAGAGATAGAGTAGGGAGCAGAACAGGCAGATCTACTGAGATACACTGCTGAGGGAAGCAGAGGGCAAGACATGAGAGATCTGCAGTGCCAATGTGGGTCAGCTCCCTGGCTGGGGATTTGAATTTGTGCCATGCAGCCATGATTGGTGATAGCTTGATAGTGCTAAGACTTTAACACCTGTGCCACCTAAAAGGCCCTCTTCTTGATTCTTGTCTAATCTCATCCCATCTCAAAACAGGCTCTGAAACTCTGTGTTTTGTACTTTTTGTAATCTCTCAGACTAACCTTGCACAAGGAAATAGAGATATCTATATTGCCTAAGGCACTGGTGATTGCAGTTGAAGGGTGAAATAAGGTTACTTATTCATGCAGGTCTACCAGTGCACATTTCCCTTTTAATCTTCATACATTTATTTATTGTGTTTCCACTCATTTCTGTGTCTGCCACAAAGAGATTAACATTGTCTCTGCCCTGAAGCAGCTCACATCTACATTTCTAGTCACGAAATTCACATTGTGTCACTAGTTTGACAAAATAAAAATAACCTACAAATAAACTGAGTGTGCTAATCACACTGCCAGCTAAGCTCTGGAAGGATCCTGGGGTCAGTATTTTGTATGAATAGAGAAACAGGGTTTAACACCCTGTGAAGTCTAGTCCTTCTAAAGCATGAGACGAGATGTAGGTCCCGCTCTAGCCGTAGGTCCATAAGCTTAGTTAGATCCAAGTTTCTACTACTACAGTTTATTCATTGAAGTTTTTTGAATTTCCTTTTATTATTAATGACATATCATTATATTACATCCTTCTTTGCTTTTCCACAATATATGATTTCTCCCCTCAGGTGTGATCACCATAGTTTTCCTACCACCAAGTATCCACAGTTGTCCACCATAGTCCACTGTGCTCTTCTCCACGCTGTCCCAGTACCACAGTTTAAAAATCGTGTTTTTCACTACCATTCTTTCCTTTCAGTTTTAGGGAGAAGGAATATACATTTTCAGAGCAATTTCTAGGTGTCAGCTGCTTTTACACATGTTGTGGTATTCTATAATTGTCACAATTCCATGATGTACAAGTACATTCTGCAACCTAAAATAACATGTAGCTGGGCAAAAAGTACCAGTTTTTTAATCATGAAGACTGAAGTTTCAATTCTGGCTTAGCCAGCAAGTTGTTATGAGGTTATTATTTTTTTCATTTATACATTAAATTATTGAATTCCTAGTAGACATTAAAGTTCTGTGGTAGGACACAAGGATACAAAAATGAATAAAACATAATCCTTATTTTCAAGGACTTCATATTTGAGGGATGGGGTAAAGAAAAGAAAATTCGTAGGTTTTATTAGTACAATGATAGAACTAACTACAGGTTATATTGTGAAAATCTACTGACTTTGTATGCAATTTAAATAGCCCAGTTTGAGTCTTGGATTCTTTATTTGTAAATTAGCAATAATTATACCTCATTTCTGAACACAGTATTTTAAGTAGCCTTTAAAATACTAATATTATGGTGGGGAGTATAAAATAATTTTTAAAAGGTAATATTGCAAGTTCACTATTTCAGGGAAATACTTTTGTATACCACCTCCCCTTCTCTCCCTCTCTCTTTTTCTAAAAACTATAATTATGTGATCTTTTCACAAATTGTATTTGAAGGCTTATATGTATTTTAAGTAAACATAATACAGTAATAGCAGATGTTAAAGTAAGTTTCATCTTATCATTCTAGAAAATCAATTACTTTCTTTTCCCATCCTTTGTCTATGTTACAAAGCCATATCCTTACATGTTTTCATGTTGTCACAAGGCATATAATATTTGTAATTTTTTTTTTAAACATTCTCTTTTGTATTATTTTTTTTTTTAAAGATTTATTTATTTGTACATACAGAACTGGGGTACAGGCTAGAGGCTCAGGGGCGGTGAGAGGCTTCACCAGAGACAGAGTGGGGAGCAGAACAGGCAGATCGAGGAAGTACACTGCTGAGGGGAGCAGCGGGCGAGACAGGAGAGGTCTGCCGCGCCATGTGGTCTCCTCCGGGGCAGGCGGGATTTGAACTCATGCGGAAGTGACTTCAGCTTCCCAGCGCAGTGCTTTAACCCGCTGCGCCACCAGGGAGGGCCAATATTTGTAATTTTTAATGGCTGTGAAATATTTATTTTGCTTCATCCCATATTTAGACCTACTTCTGGACAGACAGAATGAGTCAGTCAAGAAAATGAAAAACTGAAAACAGCCTTGCTGTGTTAGGTGAACCTCTTACTAAGTGACCTTGGGCAATTTGATTAACTTTATGAAGGTTTTTCCTTTTTTTGTTTGCTTTCTTTCTTCTTCTTCTTCTTTTAAGATGTATTTTATCTGTTTATGCATACAAGAACTGGAGTGTAAGCCAGAGGTGACTGTGGGATAAGAGGATTGACCAGGAACAGAGTGGCGACAGAACAGGCTGATCCACTGAAATCCCCTGCCCAAGGGATCAGCAATTCAGGTGGGAGAAGTCTGCTGCACCATGTGGGTCAGCTCTCTGGCTGAGGATAGAACTCATGCCTCAATGACCGGCAGTAGCTTAACAGCGCTGAGACTTGAACCCCTTGCTCCACCAGGGCTGCTCCCCCACTTTTTTTTTTTACTGTTTAACTGTTTTCGAAGGTGAAGGTCCACCTATTAAGGTCAAAAGAGATTATATTTTCACTCACTAGAGGTGATTTTATAAAGTTCCTCACAAAAACTGGATATTGGATAAAAAACCATAATTTTAATATTTGGTGATACAAATATTATGTAATATAATAACACTTTGCCCCACTCGCGCTTCAGATTCACCTTATGGTCACCATAGGCATATTTCTGTGTTAAACCTATGTGATTGGTTTCTTTAATTTTCTGTTTGTGTACCTGAAAAGTTTCATTTCTGAGGGGTGCAAGTCTTGTCCTTAGGACCCACAACTGGCGGCCACGCGGGCTGCGGGTTGTCTACAGAGACTACATCTCCCAAGATGCTTCCCGGGCGCGCCGACAGGAAGTGGCCGGGGCATCTCCCGCCTCCACGCTGAGGCGAAGAGGTTCTATCCGGGGCCTTGGCGCTTCTCTTTCCTTTCGCGCCGGTTGCCGCTGCGGAGCGCGGCGGGTCCATGTGCGCAGTGAGCGGCGCTATTCCTGGCCCAGTAGCACCCGAGCTCAGGGTTTGACCGAGTCCGCGCTGCGATGGACCCCAACACCATTATCGAGGCCCTACGGGGCACCATGGACCCAGCCCTGCGTGAGGCCGCAGAACGCCAGCTAAATGAAGTAAGGACGCCGGGCTGGCGGCGGCGACGGGCGGGCGGGCGGACTCACTGGCAGGCCGAGTCCTTCGGGCCTGGCCAGAGGCGCGGACCGCGTCGCTGAGGCCCAGCTGGAGGGGTGGGGCGGGGACGTTACGGTGAGTGCCACGCTGGGACGCCTCGGGCTGCTGTGGTGGTGGTGGCGGTGGCGGCCACAGCAGTCTTTGCGCTAGATCCTGAGCTGGGCCTCCGGCTGCGGCTGAGGCGTGAGGAGCCGACTGAGGGGAGGCGGGCGTGACCGGCTGGACACATGGCTGGCTCGGGTGGCCGGCCGCTCTCTGGCTCTGGACCAGCGCGATCGTCGCGCCCGGGTGGGGGCGAAACTCTGCGAGGGTTTTTAGAGGTTTCCGGAAGCAGTGCTGGTGGCGCTGGGTTTGGACGAGCTCCTGGGAATACAGAGTTAGTTGGTCCTTTGGGGGCTGCGCCTGTCAGCTTGTCACTTGGCTGATCAGTGACCTGCACAACTTTTCTCTGCGCTGCCACCGAAAGCTTTCAGAGCCTTGCCTCCACCCCCACCTTGCCCTCCCCCTCCTTGGCAGGGCGAGGGTAGTGCAGGATATCAATAAGACTCTGATTCTCTGCTTTTCTATTCTTCATACCTCGGTTGGGGAGGTAGTGCGAGGTAGTGGAAAGGTTGAATGCACCTCTCCAGGTAAGGAAGCCGAACCACTAGTTTCTTGAGTGACCTTGGGCAAGTCACTTACCTTTTGATGCCGAATTTTTCCCATTCATAAAGTTAAGCCACAGAGTAACTGACAGGCAAATGAAATGAGATAATTTGTAAGTTTTGAAACTTGCGGAGCTTCGTATTAACTCGCCAAGGGTTGGCTTTCTTCTCATATTTTGGGGGACCACTCCTTGGAAAAAGCCTTATGTTTTTTCTTTTCATTTTTTCTTGTTTTGATGCCATCTTCAACTTCATTCTTTATTCCTAAATTCTGCACCTTTTAAAATATTAGTATTATAAGGTCATCTTAAAAGGGCCGTTGTAACTTCCTGTACGCCTTAATTATTGTAGTTATACTGTGGAATCTGAAACTTTCAGTGACATTTAGTGTACATGTTCTTTAAAAAGTTCCTCTTCAAAGAGTAAGTTCGGTTATGGCCCTCTTAATTGCTAGATAAATTGCTTAAAAACGTTATTTAGATTAACTTAACTATAAGTAGCAGGATTCTAAGTTGAACAGTACAATGCTATCTATATTAGCGATCCCTACTTTCAGGAACTTAGATTTTAAGATCATCCACAGGGTTTAAATAAATCAAGTGTAAAATTATTTCAAAATAAAGCTCTCATATGTAAATGAGACCAGCATTGGGCCAAACCAAAAATGATGCTAAAAAGCCACATTGAGAGAGAAGCATGGATTTCGTTGGCATGTGAAATAATGAAACAAATTTCCTACTTTGAAACAGTAGTAAATTACGGAGGATGTTAGGGGTCACTTTATTTTTATTTGTTTTGTGGTAGACAGGCAAAGATGAACATTTTATGATACATGTGTAAAACCTAGACAACCTATAAGTTTAAGTATAGTGACTTCCACTGTGATAGTGAAGGCCATTCATCTGAATACTTTTGCTTTGAAGTTTTTGTGTTAGAACCTTATTTAGGAAATAGATCCCAGCTGTGTCTTGAAAGCAATTACCCCTAGTATGAATGAAAAAAATAACATTGTAGTTCTGGCAGACACTTCATGCTTTGGAGGACAGTATGAATCAATATTACATGATGGTGCTCATTCAACTGAGGCTATGTTTTGGTTCACTTAATTTAAAAAAATCATTGACATTTGAATGAATCTTCTTAGCTAAGTAATAAGTATATGTCTGTATTATTAATGTATTATAATGCAAATAGTTAAACAACAAAAAGGTGAAATTTTCATGGTGAATTGCACATTACTGTTGAATCTAGTTGGAGCTCTTTTAGCACATTTGTCTTAGTCTTGTTCTCTCACTTCCCTCTACCACTGGCTCTATATCATATTCAGCTGTCTGCATATCTTGAAGGAGTTCCCTGCGTAAAGTACACCCTTTTCTCCCTTTATTTTTTTTTCTCTCTAGCACTGATTTATCATACATGTTTTTATCATTTTTCCTAATAAATTTTTGAGTTTTCCAAGGTTGGTAATTTTTTGGTAATTTTTGTTACTGCAAATTTCTTGATCTATCATTTTAGGCTTTATGGTTTTCTGTTATGATAGGTAACTTTGAAAAAGTATAGTTAACTTCGACATGCCCTCCCACTGCAAGGATTTTTAGGGTATTTATATATTTTTAAGTACTGCTTATAGACAAAATATAGAAGTTCCATTAGATTATTTAGGTGAATTAGTATTTCCCACTGACTTACCCTTTGGTGGGTAATGAATTTTTATTTTACTTTTAGCTGCTATAACAGTTTTGGAACTCATTGTCATGTTCCAGTTTGAAATGTCTTGTAATAAACTGCCACAGAGTGGAGAAAACCATTTTAAAATGCTGGTATTTTTGGAAATACAATCGAAAATTGCCTTAACACTTTTTTTTAAATTTTAACTACTGAAGCATTCTGTGCTAGTTGGAGGGCCTTAGGAAAGTTATTTAGCTTCACTTTCCTTATGTATAACATGAACAAAGTAGTATGCATATCATTGTATTAAGTGGGTTGTATGAGATCTGACATAAAAAATTGAGGAAAGTATTTGGTACTAAGTTATCTAGATTAATATGAACTACTGCTTAAGTGCCAGTTGATTGACAAATCCAACATGTCGTACATTTTGTTTTCTTCTTCAGTCTAGTAACTTGGCACTTGGGTATTAATGAATGGCACTAATGGAGAAAGACTACATGTCCTTTGAACAGTGGGATCACTGGTAGTAGATAGAATTATTGTAACATGGAAATTGGCAAAATTATAAACACCAGGCCTGGCTCTCAATAAATATTTATTAAATGCAGAAAAAAAATAAGAACTCAAATAATAATTGGAAATGTTAAGAATACTCCTCTTTCAGTTTTTCAAACAGATTGTTACAGGATCTGTCACTTCTCATTTAAATGCAGTATTTTATTAACTTGTATATCTAGAAGTGCGATTTTTAAAAAAAATTGTTTTGTTTAGGTAATCTAAAATATGTGACATTTGGTATTCATTCAGCATTAATTATTATGTTCCAAAGACAGTTTGCTCTTGGGGATACAAAGGCTGTCATTTCCTACATGTACACACACATACAGACACACACACACACTCACTCAGAAGTACTTGTTTCTTCATTTGTAAAATATAAAACATTTCTGAGGGTTTTTGGCAGGTTACTATAATAGACAATCTCTTCTCTCTTCCTGCTTTTTCTTTTTTTTTTTTTTTTTTGGTGCCAATGTTCTTAGGTGGAAATCTCTCTTACATAAACCTTATACTGTTTATCCCTCCTATTAAACTCTTATCACTTAGTAGACAATCTCTTCTCTCTTCCTGCTTTTTCTTTTTTTTTTTTTTTTGGTGCCAATGTTCTTAGGTGGAAATCTCTCTTACATAAACCTTATACTGTTTATCCCTCCTATTAAACTCTTATCACTTAGAACTAAATCTTTTCTCGTCCGTAAACTTTGTCACTCCATCTTCAGTGTTAACTTTTCCTGTTTTGATCTTCCATGGTATTGTGAACTCAAAACTCAACACCTAATTTTATATATTATTCCTTACATTTTAACTATTTTAGTTCTATTTGATCTGTTTGAACTAGGTGATTGCTTTCTTATCTACTTAAGAATTCATTAGTTTTGAACTTACTCATTTCTGTAGGCATAAAATAGAGATTTTTCTTTTTTGGACCCTGGAATACTTAGCTAACAGTAGATACACTCAACCAATAGTTGTTTCTGTTATTTGGAAAAAATGTGGGGTGGAAAAACATGACAAGTACTATCTCTGCTGATGATTCAATACAATACACAAGACAGAAGTCCAGCCTCCCATGAAACTGCAGTGTTAATTCTTTGATCTAATTTTTTAATGAAGTGTACATTGTTTCACATCCTTGTTAATTTATGTGTTTTTTAATTAATTTATTTATGCATACAGAACTGGGGTACAGGCCAGAGGTGCCGGAATGTGAGAGGATTCACTAGAGACAGAGTGGGGAACAGAACAGACAGATCAACTGAAATACACTGCTGAGGGGAGCAGCAGGAGAGACAGGAGAGGTCTGCTGTGTCATTGTGGGTCAGCTCCCTAGCCCAGGGATCTAACTTATGCTGCAGTGGCTGCAGATGGCTTCGTAGTGCTGTGCTTTAACCCATTGCACCACCAGCAAGAGAGCCCCCTTGTTAATATTTTGTCATAGGATTTCTTCTCTTCTGAGAAGCTGAGACTTTAAATATAATATCAGGAAAAATATTTTTGAAGTGTTGGTATTTATTCAAAAATTTTTTAAAAGATTTATTCGTACAGAAATGTGGTATAGGCCAGAGGTGCAGGGGCAGTGAGAGGATTCACCAGAGACACAGTGGGGAGCAGAACAGGCAGATCTACTGAAATACACTACTGAGGGGGCAACAAGTGGGACAGGAGAAGTCTGCCATGTGGGTCACCCCTGGCTAGGGATCAAACTCATGTTGAAGTTACTGCAGCCCGCTTCATAGTGCTGTGCTTTAACTCCCTGCACCACCAGGGAGGACTCGATGTTTATTCTTAATGATGGTTCCCTCGATGGTTCATTTAAAAGTAAGTGTCTTTGTTCTAGGCACTGAACGAAGATGCAAAGAAGGCATAATTGCCTTTCTGGAATTCTGTGTGGTCAGGACAATAATAAAACTTAAATTTTACATTAGTTAAATCAGATAAGATCTGAGCATCAATATTCCTCCCGTCTTTTGGTTGCAATCAAGAACAGTGCCCTGATCAGGAATTAGAAAGCTTACTTAGAAGTAAGCCTGTAAATATCCTGTTACTGAGTTAATGGTGCTATGAAATGGTTTTATCAGTAGAAATGCTGATTTCTCACATAAAATACTTTCTAGGTAATGGGCTTAGCTTTGATAATTTTATATTGATAAAATTTTTTTTTTCTGTTTATCTTTTAAGTTCATACACTATTCTGGGATATTCATAGATAGTAGCTATTTCTGGTATAAGTGATAATGTTTTATTTATAAAACATTATGGCTAATTTGATTTTATTAAAGGATTTACAAAATAATGAAAATCTTAGATCTGGAAAAGTGCAGAATGAGGGCATGTGTTCAACAAAATATTTACGAGATTACAGTGTGTATGTTTTTAGAGGATGAGTAGTTTATAGTCTGAGCAAGTAACTTTCCTTAATCAGGAATATATTTATGTACATACTGTTTTAATTTGGGAGAGTGCTTGAATAATTTGATTATTAAACAGGAAATTATGCAATGATATAGCATGTTAAATATTTGAAGAAAAAGTAACACCATATTAATATTTGTAAGAAAACATTTTCTCTTTAATGTGTAGTAGATGAATATATCATTTTTCCTACTGTTTTTGTCAGTGCAGCTTTAAAGACAAGTGTGATTTAAAGCGGTTCTTTTTTCTTTTGGTCACGAAAAGTTTTTCTTAGTTTGAAAACACTTAAGTATGATAACTTTAATGAAAAGGGAGGAAGACACAGTGGAGATCTTCAGCCCAACTCTGATTCTCCCACTGTGATATCTTAACCTCACTATATTTAATTTTTCATGTAGGTAAAATAGGTACGGTATTTGCATTATTAAATTCTTCAGTAAAACAAGAGTTAGATATTGTTTGTCTCTTGAAACTTCCTGGTTGTGTTCATATATAATCTTATATTACAGCCACTTTAAAGTGGTATAAAGTACAGTTGCTAATTCAAGATGTCTGCTTGCATTCCAGTGGGGAGAAAAAATAACAAGTTATTTCTCAAGAAGGAAGTTTTAAAATGTAATGACATTTGTTGTTTACATTGGGAAATGTAGGTCTAGAGGGTAAATTCATTTTGAAGAAAACATTTTTACTTAAAGAGTTAAGTCTTGGTTTGCAGAGCTGGTAAAACATCAAGGAGAAAATGTTTAACAGGCATTTAGGAATATGACATTGAAGCTTAGGAGACAAAGCAGCAATGGAAAAGTGGTCTTTATTCTGCAGGTGTTTACAAAGTGAGTAGTATAACCTAGAGGTGTAAGGTGGACCAGAGAGTTACACTTTGGGCCGTGCCCTTTTGGGGACTTTGAGAAACAGTAGAATGGAAACTGGTGAATATTGTACATGCATACATACAGTAGGAAGAAGACAAGAAAAGGAAATTCAAGAAAGAAGATTTGTTGTAGGTAATTTAAATTTCCTTTTTCCTTAAAAGAATTTCATAAATTTTCTACTTTTGTAGTAAGTGAAAGTTATTAGTAAAAAAAAGGAGGAGGGGCCCTCCCTGGTGGCGCAGCGGGTTAAAGCACAGCACTGAGAATCTAAAGCCGCTTCCACATGAGTTCGATTTCCGCCTGCCCCGGAGGAGACCACATGGCGTGGCAGACCTCTCCTGACCCGCCCGCTGCTCCCCTCAGCAGTGTACTTCGTTGATCTGCCTGTTCTGTTCCCCACTCTTCTCTGGTGAAGCCTCTCACCGCCCCTGAGCCTCTGGCCTGTACCCCAGTTCTGTATGCACAAATAAATAAATCTTTAAAAAAAAAAAAAAAAGGAGGAGGAGTTTATAAAAATGCGAGGTTAAATGAGGACTGGGAAAGGGGATCAGCCATAGGAAACTTTTAAAGCACTGCAAGCTAGCTGCACCTGCTTCAGTGAGTTCGATTCCCAGCCCCAGAGGTGATCCACATGGTGCAGCAGATCTCTCCTGACTGCTCCCCTCAGCAGTGTACTTCCTTAATCTGCCTGTTCTGCTCCCCACTGTCTCTGGTGAAACCTCTTACCGCCCCTACACCTCTGGCCTGTACCCTAGCTCTGTATGCATAAATAAATCTTTTTTTAAAAAAATATTGGCAACTTCAAAGGAAGCAATTTGTGCTTTTACAGAGTGAGTGGTAACGCTAGAAAGGGGTGGGGGCAGGATTATAGTTAACTGATTACTAAAAATCAGGGGAAATCTGATCATATGTTTTTATGTGGTTTTCTTTTTTCTTTCATAAAGTTAGTTACTTTGTGGGATGGGGGAAGCTACCTGTGGAGTAGAAGTTTTTCAGGTCTATTATTATCTGCTGTAATAATAGTTATCCTCCTGTCATGTTTTATAGTCACCTATGCTAGAATTGCATCCTTCATACTGCGTTAAAATCTCATCTTCTTATAGCATAGATCTGATTATGTAAAAACCTTTCCCCAAAGTTTACACGTGGTAGATCTTGTAATAGCCGCAATTTACCTTTAAGCCATACTTTTCCTTTTAAAAATCTTTTCTTCCCATTTTATGAGTATAAGGGTTTTAAAGTCTAATTCAGATTTTTAATTAATCTGTCAAACTACCTTGAAGTGATCTTTTTCTCTGTAAAAAGTGCCTGACACATTTTGAAGTGATAATAAGTGGGTGAGGTTGATGGTGATGGAATTGGGGACAGTTGAAGAATTTTAATGAGATGGATTAAGGGTGAATGCTGAATTGTCTGGTTGATGAAGAAATAATAGCAAACTAAGTTATCTAGAAAGGAAATTTTGTCTTATGGTTAGAGTCTTTTAAAAGAGTATTATTAGAATGGTTAACTCTACTTAATGATGTGTAATGTCCCATTTGTTAGTTCAGTTTTTGTGGTTCTCTGCTAGAAGCTAAGATCTTGAAGACCGGCCTTTAACTAGGCTAGCACCCAGAAGTTACATTAATACATTGCCTCATATAAAAAATTTATTTTGGCATCCTCTCAGATGTTTTGATGTTTATCAAATTGTTGGGAATAATAATAGCATAATTAATGAAAATTTAAAGGATTTTTGTGATTGATGCTATTTTACTTATTTTTAAACTCACCATAAAAATATTCTAACTATAACGTGACATATAATAGTTAATATGTGAAAGACATTTTTTTAAGTTTGTGATAGTTTACCATACCCAAGAATGCTAGAAAGTTGTTACACAGTGTTTGTGATTTTTCCTAATTCGTATAGCTAATAAATGTTCTTTTATTTGGTCTGTGTTTAATACTTTTTTTTT
>NW_004567116.1:33308915-33331309 GCF_000260355.1 Condylura cristata | reverse complement strand
GAGCAGCGGGCGGGTCAGGAGAGGTCTGCCACGCCATGTGGTCACCTCCGGGGCAGTCGGGAATCGAACTCATGCGGAGGTGGCTTTAGATTTTGTGTTGTGCTTTAACCCGCTGCGCCACCAGGGAGGGCCCCTGGTTGGAAATTTTTAAGGGACATTTAAATAGATGTGTACCAGGTTGAGTTTGCTAACAGAAATAATCTTTATGACCTTTAGTCAAGATCCATTGTCTGAAAATAATGCTTTTTTCATTAATTACACATTTTTTTTTAAAAGATTTATTTATTTGTACAGAACTGGGTTACAGGCCAGAGATGCGGAGGGTGAGAGGATTCACCAGAGATAGAGTGGGGTACAGAACAGGCAGATTGACGAAGTACACTGCTGAGGGGAGCAGCGGATGCTTCAGGAGAGGTCTGCCACGCCATGTGGTCACCTCCGGGGCAGGCGGGAATCGAACTCATGCCAAGTGGCTTAAGCTTCTTTGTGCTGTGCTTTAACCCGTTGCGCCACCAGGGAGGGCCCATTAATTAAACATTTTAAATTTATACTTTTATGTTTCTGAAAGTAATTTATAGAGTAATGAAATAAGTGCATTCTTTTCATAGTTGAGATTTTTTTTAAAAATTAGGACTTCATTGAATTCAGCCACTTTAGAGTTCAGTTCAGTGGTTTTTAGTATTTTCAGAGTTACAGCACCCATCATCACAAACTCCAGAACACTATCACTCCAAAAAGAACCCCCAATCTCAGTAGCAGTTGACCTCCCCATCTGCTGTCCTAGGTCACTTTCTTTCTTAAAGGTTTATTTATGCATACAAGAACTCTGGTACAAGCCAGAGGTGTGGAGATGAGAGGATTTACCAGAGATAGAGTGGGGAACAGAACAGGCAGATTGACCAAAGCATACTGCTGAGGGGAGCAGCAGGTGAGACTCAAGAACTCCACTGTGCCACATGGGTCACTTCCCTGACCAGGGATTAAACTCTTGCTGCAATGGCTTCAGACAGCCTCACAGTGCTTTAAAGCCCTGCATCACCAGGGAAACCTCTGGGTGCCTGTTTTGCATAAGTGAAATACTATATAGTCTTCTGTGACTGTCTTTCACATATTTTTTTATGGTTCATGTACATTAATTGTGTATGGTCTCCCTCATGGTGTGAGGGGTTGGGTCTCAGCACTATCAAGCTATCAGCAGTTGTTGCAGCATGAGTTTGATCCCTGGCCAGGAACTAACCCATGGCACTCAGACCTCTCCTGTTTTGCCTACTATTCCCCTTAGCGGTGTATTTTAATAGTTCCGCCTTTCTGCTCCCCACTTTGTGGTGAATCCTCGCACCCACCAGACCTCTGGCCTATACACCAGTTCTTGGGTGCATAAACAAGTCTTTTTTTTTTTTTTTAAAGTTCATACACATTATGACATGTATTAGTACTTCATATTTTTTTGTGATCAAATAATATTCCATTGTATCATATATGCCATATTCTGTTTATCCATTCAGCAGTTGATAATGTGTGCGTGGACTAATTTACATATAAAAAGAGTTAAAACTAATTTTTATTTAGGTACTTCTAGGTTACCATTAGTCTGACTACTACATTATACATTAGATTTTGCAATGACCTTGACCTTCATATAAACAGAAACACGTATTGTATACTCATATAGCCTGACTTTCTCAACATGTTTTCATGATCCATATTGCTTGATTTCACAGGAGTTTTTAAAAAAATTGCTGTGTAATATTTCCATATGTGGATTATAACATGGTTGTTTAAACATTTCACTCCTCAATACATATGTATTATGGCTATAAACATTTAATTTTCTCAGATATGTAAGGGTAAAGTTGCTATGTTGTAAGTTGGGTGCATATTCCAAATTTTCAGTTGTCCAGTATGGCTGTACCATTTTTACATCTACCAGCAACTAGAGTTCCATTTCTTTCTTTATATCCTCACCAGCACTTTGGTGTATTGCATATATTGCTTTGGGGTAGGACCATCTTTACACTTGTACTAATTTTGTAATTCACCTGTACATACTTGCTCATTTTTGTTGAGTGCTTAACTCTCTCTTAGAATATATAAAAGTTTTACTTTTTAGGGCTCTTCCTGGTGGCACAGTGGGTTAAAGCACCACGCCATGAAGCTGTCAGAAGCCACTGCAGCACAAGTTCGATCCTCAGCCAGGGAGCTGACCTATATGGCGTGGCAGACCTCTCCTGAACCGCCCACTGCTCCCCTCAGCAGTGTATTTCAATAGATCTGCCTGTTCTACTCCCACTCTGTCTCTGGTGAATCCTCTCACCTACCACACCTCTGGTCTGTACCCCAGTTCTGTAAGCATAAATAAATAAATCTTTTTTAAAAAGTTTTGCTTTTTACCTTCTTGATGATAAACTTTTATGACTTTCAGCTTTTGATGTCATATGTAGGTTTTGCCCACTAAGATGATAAAAATATTTACCTTGGAGGCCTTCCCTGGTGGCACAGGGGGTTAAAGCACAGCATTAAGAAGCTAAAGCTAGGGCCCTCCCTGGTGGCACAGTAAGTTAAAGCACAGTACTAAGAAGTTGAAGCCACATAATGAGTTTGATCCCTGCCGCCGAGGTGACCCACATGGTGTGGCAGATGTCTCCTGACCCACTAGCTGCTCTCCTGAGCAGTGTACTTTGTTGATCTGTCTGTTCTGCCCCTAACTGTCTCTGGTGAAACCTCTCACCACTCCTGTACCCCAGCTCTGTATGCATAAATAAATAAATCTTAAAAAAAATATATTTACCTTGGCTTCCTTCAAATACTCTTGCTTTTTTCTTTTTCATGCTGAAATCTTAAGAAGCTAGAAATCGATACAGGTCCTTTGTTAATGTATTATTTAAGGGGAGTATTTTGTGCTTAAGGAAGATAACACTGAGTAGCATCATATGTTCACTTTAATTTACATGTAGCAATGTGTGTGTTCAAAAAAAGTGGGTGGTTTAACATGACTTCTAAACTTAAACCAACATCTTCATATAGGGTTCCAATCATGGAAAACATTCCTTCAGTTTAGAGGGGGGAAATGCCAAAGAATGTTGTAAAACAAAATCATATAAGCTATACTTTACAGTTGTTTTAAGGAACTAAAGAGTAATTGGGGCAGTGTTTAACTTATGACCTATTTACTAACTTTAAAACATACTGAGAAAGATGGGCTTCTCATATATGGATAAGTAAACATTTGTTGTCATATATTTATTAAAATATTTTTCTTGTTTTATTTGGTTCTACAGCCATCCTGTGAAGTTTTGCTGAGTCAATTTGCTCAAGGGTTAAAAATGAAAAAGGAGTACCTTCACCTGTATTTATAACTAGGCCTATGTAATTCTGCCATTCTGTTTCAGGAGTTCATAATGTGGTATAGGAGTTAAGATCATAATTCTTTTTTTAATGATTTATTTATGCATGCAGAATTGGGGTACAGGCCAGAGGTGCGGGGGGTGAGAGGATTCACCAGAGACAGAGTGGGGAGCAGAACAGGCAGATCGACGAAGTACACTGCTGAGGGAAGCAGTGGGCGGGTCAGGAGAGGCCTGCTGTGCCATGTACATCACCTCCAGAGCAGGTGGGATCGAACTCATGGGGAAGTGGCCTTAGCCCCTAGTGCTGCGCTTTAACCTGCTGCACCACCAGGGAGGGCCCTGAACATAATTTTTTTCAAGTGACCTAAAAAGTGTCTTAGTAGTAGTAGTATGGGTAGCCATAGCCTTTGTGGGCTCCTCTCTGTACCTCTTAAATAGAAATAGCCATTTCACCCTACCTCAGCTTCCAAGGTATTTTTATTACTGCTTCATTTAGTTATTTATTAAATTTGTTTAATATCTTAAACGCATCATACAAAGAACAGGTTGTACAAATAGTATAGTCTCTACTTCAGTGGAGCTTAAGGTCTAATTGATAGGAGGCAAACAGAATTAGTCTACAAATATAATGATTATAAGTAGGTAATGAGTGTTGTAAAGAAAAAAACTGGGGAGATTGTGGGAGTAATTGGGAGCCTAACATAAGCTTGAGTGATTAGTCAGGAAAGACTTCTCAAAGAAAATGCTTAAGTTGACACCCAAGGAATACGAGTCTGTGAACATACTAGTTGACTGGCAGAGTGTTGGAGAGAATAGGATTGTGAGTAGGAAGACTGAAATGGGCTTGTTGAAAACCCTTATTGAAGGCTAGAAAAGTATAAAGTTTTCTTAAATGATATTGAAGATTATGCAGGTCCATATTTACAGGTTTTGAGAAGTAGAATAGAATGCTGTTAAAAAGGTGTACAGAGGATGGATCGATAATTTTAAAGATGATTGGATGCTAAATGGTGAATAGTTGGATGGGTAGATAATTAACAGTAAAGAGACTTGATTGATGGTCATTTGTACTAGGTTGATGTAAATAGGAATTGAGAAAGTGGTTATAGAATTGACATACATTGACATGGGATAGAGAAGAGGGAAGTGTTAAAGATAGCATTCAAGATAACACTCAGATTTTAGACATGAATTAACAGGATAATGATGAGAAAGGTTAATAGCTGGTAAAAAGCTTTTAGGGGAAAGAGACTTTGAACAACATAGTAAATCTGAGAAACTTATGATATAAGTGAAGATGTGGGATACTAAATAGCTCTGCTCTGTTATATTGATAAAACTGGGTGTAACATTTAGCATACAGATAGTACTTACAGTTGGGGTTGGATGAGCTCAGCTGAGAAGTGGAAATGATCAGGTATTGCTGAGTCGTGGTACCATCTAGAATTTATTGTTAGTCTGCTTGCAAAGGAATCTGAGAAGGGACAATGAAAAGTGTATGAACTGCATGAATGGAAATATGTTTCAAGAAAATTGATAGTTGTTTCAGATCTGTATTCAGACTGGATTCGGATCTATTTAGAATATTGGAAAAACCAAATATCTCCCTTTAACACCTAACTCCTGTTAAGAGTCTTAAATTTAAACATTACTTCTGGTTAGTACATCTTTCAATTCTTCCATTGTTCTTCTTTCATTATACTTTTATAACTGCCTGTTTTGATTAACTTATTTTCTTTACTAAATTCTTAAGTTTCCTCGAGGTTTTGGGGCCTTGTCTTGTTCAGTGCTCTATTCTTAGCTCCAGACATAGTCTCTTGCACAAAAAGTACTTAAATAATTTTTGTATTGCCTGAATGAATAAAGTACCGTTCTGGGTTCTAATGAAGAAGACTTTTTTTTTCCCCAAGGGACATTTTTCTGTTTCTAAGAATGTGCTTTGTAAAATGTTTGGGGTGGCATGGGGTGTTGTGAAGAGGAAACGATAAAAGAAAAAGTCACTATTGTTCATGTGAACAAATGTAGAAAACCAGTTCAAGCTTGGGCTGGAAGATGATGATGTTGTAGGTGGTGGTTACATCCCAGGGGGAGTGTGGGAGAGCAAATAGAAATTTAGGAAGAACTGCCTTTTTTTGTTAGAAAATTTATAAACAAGTACATAAAAGCTAGCTCTCTGTAAATCCATTATCCTAGCACTAACTATACAGGTTTTGCCCCACTATCCAAAAGTAGAATAGTTCCTGTTTGGTGTGATGATTTGGTAGGTTATAACTGGGTATGGGAACATTGCCATTAATATATATGAAACAATTTTTTAGTGTTCCCAGACCCTCTCAATTATCAGATACCAAAAGGAATATTCTGCTTTCAAATAATGGTGGAAACCTGTATTAATACTTCTTGTTGTGTTTCATTCTTTTCTGTGTTACATTGCATAAACATACAGGTATATTTTCTGTTGAAATAGAAATGTGCATATAGAAAAAGGAGTATACAGTCAGTTTTCACAAGTGAAACACTTAGAGAAAACAGCTATATTTAGAAATATAGCATTTACACCTTGTAACCTCCCCACCCCCAGCTGTTTTTACTGATTTAGTTTGTTAATAGGATGTCTCTATGGAAAAATCATTATTGAAATGGGGACATGTAGGTGCCACACAGGTCACGGTTTTGAGCTGCTGACACAAGTGTAGATTAAGAATGCTAGTTGGGGGCCCTCCCTGGTTGCGCAATGGCTTGGCGTGCAGCACTGCAAGCTAGCCACAGCCGCTTCAGTGTGAGTTCAATCCCAGGCCCCAGAGGTGATCCACATGACGCAGCAGACCTCCTGTCTTGCCTACTTGTCTCCTTCGTCAGTCTGCCAGTTCTGCTCCCCACTATGTCTCTGGTGAATCCTTTTACCTCTCCTGCACCTCTGATCTGTACCCTTTTTTTTTTTAATGCTAGCTGGGGTACATGGGAATGCAGTGTATGCAGGCAAATACAAACATCCAAAATGTTTTAGAAATTAGAGTATTAAATTTTTTGAGATAATTAGAGTGATTGCTGGAAAATAAGGCTGCAGCCAACTTGTGGAAGGCCTTTGAGCCAGTCATGCTGTGGAATAGAGTACTAAGAGTATTTATTTACAGAAATTTTAAATGTACTTTTTGTTTGTAGGCACACAAGTCTCTGAATTTTGTTTCAACACTGCTTCAGATTACTATGTCGGAACAACTGGATTTACCTGTGAGACAGGCAGGCAAGTCTCCTGAATTCTTTTCTTAGGTGTATGGAAATAATATTGTTTTAAAAGACCCATAGTTGAATAACAGATGTATCTTGGGATGGTCTTTTAGGGGTTGGTTTGCCCTCATGTGTTTGCTACAAACATAAATTGTCTTATATAAACAGTAATTGTATATATTTTGTTTCCCGTCCTGATGAGTGATTCTAACAGATAGATCTCTTTGTTTATCCAGTTTGCTTATAGCTTTTTGATTTTTCTACCTTAGCCATTTAAAAAATAATGCTTTTAGGTGCTGCTTCAACTAGACATTGCTCAGTGCCCTCAATGTCTAAATGTATGGCACACGGCTTCTGATATTGTTAGTCTGCAAAATAAAAGGATTCACATCTTTAATATCTTATTTGCATATGTGTTAATTTTGTAATAGAAAATATGAAAGGTCAATAAATTACTTTAGAATAGCCACTTACATTTTAGACTTATATCTTTTTGTTCTTTACTCCTAGAGCAGGTTTTTTGGTATTTTTTGCTTCATTTAAAATGAATAAGGTATTCTTTTGATTGTTAGAATTTAATCTCAGGTCTTTTTATTTCAGTTATTGTATTTGTGGTGCGTAAAATATTGCCTGACACATTGAAAATAATAAATGTAAATTCTTCATGAGTTTGAATAATTTGTACATAGCATAATAGTGAAACATTTTTTTCTACCTATAAAATATATTTTATTGGACCTTGGTCAGCAGTGAATCTTTTTTATTTCTAATTTATTAGGAAAAGGGTGCATTGATTATTTCAAATCTTATTTCTTAAAGGGGACATTTTCCATTTGGCTATTAGTAACAACAGTGGGTCTAAAAGAAAAAACTGAAATGTAGTCTTTTAAAAGGGATACTTACAGTACTCTCATAGTGAATTCTTTTGTCAAATCAATCTGTATTTTAGGTGTTATCTATTTGAAAAATATGATAACACAATATTGGCCTGATCGGGAAGCAGTACCCGGGGATATATCCCCTTATACTATTCCAGAGGAAGATCGACATTGTATTCGAGAAAACATTGTAGAAGCCATTATCCACTCTCCCGAGCTCATCAGGTATGTGTGTGTGTGTTTTTAATTTATTCATTTATGACAGAGGTATAATTTTGTGGGGGTTATTTTTGGAGGAAGGGTGAAGTAGAGGCTTTTAGAACATAAACCTGTCACTTTGTGGCAGATAACTTAAAAATTCACGAGAACATTTATTTTTCTCACTGCTATTGCATTTTATAATATGGATATTTGTAAACACTGTATTTACTGCATGCTCACTATCATAGCTTGTTTCCTTCTGTCACTATGTAGTCGACCCACCCCTACCCAAAAACCCTCCTTCCCCCCATAACCACCAGTCTTTTTGTATCTGTGACTTTTTTTTTGGTAAGCTTCGAAACATTGTACTACGTGAAAGAATGTAAAGAAAACTATATGTTATGTTTTATATAATGTAGTCTTTCAAGACCTGAAACTCAGGATTTTCCAGAATATTTAGTGAGAATAGTTGATGTTCTAAATGAAACATGTCAGTTGATAGAAATGAAAAAAATCACCTGCTTTTGTTATTTTTACTGGGTTTCTTTTAAGTCAATAGGAATAGGTAGTTTTTGCCAGATTTGACTTTTTCTAAACAGCCATTTTCTTTGTATGAGTAAGAAAACCTTGTCTTACTTGCTATTACTTTTGATTTTCAGGGTACAGCTTACTACATGCATTCATCACATCATCAAACATGATTATCCAAGCCGTTGGACTGCCATTGTGGACAAAATTGGCTTTTATCTTCAGTCTGATAACAGTGCTTGTTGGCTAGGAATTCTTCTTTGTCTTTATCAGCTTGTAAAAAATTATGAGTAAGTGTCTTTCTCATTCCTGTAGAGTTTTGAGAACAAGGAAATGCTTGGAAATTTTAAGCTAATTTAAACATTCAAAATTGTATTTGGTATGTATATTACAATTAGTGAACTATATGTCAATTTTAATTCTTTTTGCAATAACATCCTTAATTCTGCAATCTCTACTGTTGATTTAATTAAAAAAACTCTCATGCCCCTTTTTCTTACCTATTTAAAAACCAGGTTATTGCTGATTTCTCAGTATGGGCTCCTCAGTATTTTGTGATAGAGTTTAAAGGCAAGTTATTTAAAATTTGAAGGGAATCTAAATACACTGAGCACTGGAGCTTTACATTCTGGCTTTCTGTGAATTTCTGTCTGAATTTAGGTTCTTGATAAGTTTTAAGAATCTGCCACTATTTAAGAATTGAAATTTCTTAATATCATTTTTTAAATATTGTGTTTGGAGGGATTCATAGTCACCTGTTTCAGTCTTTGCATATTTGAGCAAATTATTGTTCATACAAATAGTATCAGTAATAACAATTTTAGGCTAAGGAATCATTTTAGAATTGGGTTTAGGAATCAGAAAAAAAAAATCTAACCTTGGAAGTTGAGGTATAACACTGAAAGGAGTAAGCCAGATGTTGTCTGATGAAAATAGTAGGTATTTCAAAGTTTTGGTTTTAGAAAATTATGAAGAAAGCAAGAGGAACACTGGCACCATGATGGTGGCTTTATTTCTGGTCCTACTAGCTACACAGATGCCATTGTGAGCCCTCTAATTCTGGGGCTTGTAGTTAGCCTCCGATAACCCTGTTTGGGTCCCAACTCAAAGTAGCTGATGAAGTGCTGCTTTTGTTCTGAGCAGGAAAGAAATATACCATTTACAGCATTGGTACTGGTGTTTTCTTGTGTTCCCACCAGCTACCCATCTTCCTGCTAAGGAATGTTCCAGCTGTTGCTCCAACCTCTGTCAGAGTGCCAGTTGTTGTAGTTCTGGTAAGTGAGTGACTAAAATGAGAGAGCATAACAATAATAAGTTGTCTTGTACTTGAGGAGGTTCAAACCTCTCCTAGCCTATAATCTTAGTAGGAGAGAGTATGGCAGGGATTTTTTTAAATGGGAGGCATAGGAGGCTGCTACAATATTGGAATTTCATTTCATTTTTAGTCAGTGTTCAATTGTGGAGCACAAGGTGTTCACAAGGGATCTGTGTGGCCTAAAGCAGTTCTAAGAAAATTCATGGAGAAATTGGAAGTTGTGGTGGCTTTCAGGAGCATAGATCCTCAGAAAATGCACACCATTTGTAGGAGAGAGTATTTGAAGAGGAAGGCATGTCACACTATGTGGGATTAGTATAAACCAAAAAACAAAAGGTACAGAGTGAACATGAACCACTGTTTTTAATGGGTAACATGTTGACGACTAATGGTACAGATACTTTCTTTTGAGAGGTTGGGAATAATTTGTACTAGTAAGTTGGAGTGGTAGTTAATTAGTGTCACATTCTCATGTTTTGAGCAACTTTCAGGTCTCAGGGATAGTAATTTTTTCCTACTATAAATTACAACCAGTACCAACCAAGATTAATCAACCACATTAACAACCATTACCACCCAACTTCCAGTCCCTACTGTTCAATGTGGAGAGGGAGGTAGGAGAGATTAATACCTAATGTGAAATGGTTAGTCAAACCCTTTTTTAATGTGTGATTCACCTGGGTTGGATAATGGAGAAAGGTACATGATATAAATCTTACTTTTATTGTTAAAAAGAAATGTCTGTAATTATTAAAGACTGCTTAATCAGAAAATGCAGATTGTTTCCTTTTATGAATTGTTAATGTTTTATTGACTAAGATGTACAGATAAACTTTTAAGATGTATACTAGAGATAATTTCTCAGCCCATCAAATTAGATATTTATAATTGTCAGTTAAATGTTTGATAGTCTTAATCATTACCACTGTGACTAATTCTCTTGTTATTTTTTAATCTATGGCAGTTTCCTTTAGTTCTCATTTCAACCCAGTAGAATAAAAGGACTCTAGTCTTTTAGAAGCATTTTGTCTATACAAAATATATTTTTAGAAACATAATCACATAGTCAGTTTGTAGATATATGTTCCCCTTTTCAAAAGGCTACCAGCAGATCAAACTGGAGTTCAGTAGAGAAAACCAATAATATAAAAGCAGTTTAGGTGACCTGATCCATAAAAATAAGATACACTGTTTAAATCAATTACTTCTTAACCACTAATCCATATTTTACAAATCTGTTCTGCCTGTTGATTCCTTAATAATGGAAGCTAGTCCCCCCCCCCAGATCTAAACTAAGAATTTGATTATTTGATTAAAATAAAATTAAAACATCTTTTTTTATAACAGTTTATTTTTACATAATTTTGTACATTTTTTTTCCATATCAATTGTAATCGTGGGTTTCCCATCACCATGTCACCCGTGTGCCATCACCAAAATCCCGTGCACTTAAAAAAACGACATATCTTTTAACAATACTTCTGAAAGTTATCTATATGTGGAAATATCTCACTTAGGTCAGCAATTCTTTGTATTTAGAGCAAAATGTATTCAGAATTAGGGATTTTTCAGGTATTAGCAGATAATAAGGTTATACATCCTATTTAACACTCCTATTGAGATATCTACCATAGCAATAAACACTCACACATTACTATATCTGCTGTAAGAATGTGTGATAGTTGGCATTGTCATTCCAAATGGGATAAATGAAGACCATAAATTACCTGTTGAAGTTGGCTTTGTTGCCATCTGGGTTACAAAAGACTTTGTAGTTTATATACTTTTAGACTGTTTTCTACTTTATAGATGTAACATCTGTCTTAATATACTTACTATGTAAATTACTTAAGAATGGTAGTAATATGATAGACTTTATACTAATTACTACTATTTTAAAAACTTGTTTTGGCTCCTCCATTTTTCCAATATTCACAGTTATGGACAGTAGTAAAAGTGGTTAAAGAGGACAAACTCTGGATCTCTACTACTAAGGAAGTGTCTAGTTAAGATATATTTAACTTAAAATTTCCTCAATTATAAAAACAAGGACACTAAGGGGCACTGAAGGTTATTAATCTCATAATAAATCACCAGCAGATTTTAACCATTCTGTTACTACTTGAGTTTTTTTCTCAAGCTGTTTTTGCTTGTGGTTTGATATCATAGGTTTTTCCTTTATAGGAATCTAAAAAATTAGTTAGAAAAAATTTGCCTATGTTTGTGTGAGTAAATAAGTATTTGTCATATAATTGTGAAATAAATTCTTACAGAATTAGTTTGTATTCCTACCCAAAGGTACAAGAAACCAGAGGAACGGAGTCCATTGGTAGCAGCAATGCAGCATTTCCTGCCAGTTTTAAAGGATCGTTTTATCCAGCTTCTTTCTGATCAATCTGATCAATCTGTCCTCATCCAGAAACAGATTTTCAAGATCTTCTATGCTCTTGTTCAGGTAATTTCTGTAAAGCAGTTTTAATATGTCAAGAGTCAGAAAGAATTGGAGCATCTGAGTAATAATTTCAGCCTGAAATTTAGTTTTGATATTTGACATAAGTCAAAATATAAATTCCCAAAATTTTAAGTACATTTGAAGTCTTGACTAAGCATACTTTCCCAGCTATATAGAGAACTCTAATAACATGCTCAATTTCTTTCCTTATTGTAAGATTTTAATTTATTTTACATAGAAGAGGTATAGGCCAGGGGTGCAGGGGTTGAGAGGATTCACCAGAGACAGTGGAAGCAGTTCACTGTATTCCAGATGTATTGAACTGCATTGCCAGGGAGAGCAGTGAGTGAGACAGGAGAGGACTTCTGCACCATCTGTGGGGTAGCTCCCTGGCCAGAGGTTGAACTGGGGCTTTGGTAGCCCTGACACTTAACCTCTAGGCCACTAGGGAAGCTCCTGTCCACTAATTATAAACCTATTCCAAAGTTTAACAGAAATACAAATGCCATTGACTTGATTGCATAGAAGAATGGGCTTCATTATTTTTGTGTTTTGCTCTAACTCTTCCTGAGATTAGAGATAACCACTAAGGAAATGGTTGTAACTACATTCTCAGTGTACTATACTTACTTACACAACAGAGTTTTTATCTGATCTTTTTGTGTCATAGGTATGGAAGAGTTCATTCTATCTACCAGGCTGCTTGATTGAATTCTTACCATTACATTTTTAAAAAATTGCATTCAACTATTTATAATAGATAAGTTATGGAAACAACCTAAGTGCCTTAGGACAGAGGAGTAGATTAGATAAACATGTTATAGGTACTCAGTGGTACTACTTAGCTGTTTGTTTTTTCCAAAAAAGATGAATTCTTACCATTAGTGACAAATATGAGTAGTACTGGAGGGCAACTAATGAGAAGTGAAATAACTCAAGAGAAAGACAAGTATTGATGGTTGCACTTAATGTTTAGACAAACCCAAATCAATATCAAGTCCTTACTATAGTGAGGATATAAGGTGGGACTTGGAGCATTTCCAAGGGAGCACAGTGAACTATGGTAGTGGACTTATGGGTAAGCCTTTATGGTGGGTGGTGTGGTGTGACATGCACCTGAGGAGGTGAGATCCTGTGACACTGAACCATGTAGTTTTGTGAACTTACATTACCTCAGAATGTGTGTGTGTGTGTGTGTGTGTGTGTGTGTGTGTGTGTGTGTGTGTGTGTGTAAAGTTTTTCACATTACTTTTAAATAGACTTGCGACTTCTTCATTAAGATTGTAATTGGCTCATTCTGTTGTCTGGTTAGATTTTGCATGTCTTTAATTTAAAGATAATCTGTCTTGACCTAAGGGCATCTTAATGTCATTTATTGATGTCCTATATAATTCTCTTTAAATTGATTTGGATAGATAATAACTATACTATTTTCATTTTCCCTAACTGATAGGGTCAATTTTTCATTTTTTAGAGCACAACTTTTAGATTAAGGATAGTTTTGTTGTTATTGTTAATTGTTCTAGAGCAGAGTATCACCTTTAAGGATACCAGATAAGTAGCTAATAAAATTTAGTGACCATTTCTCCTTTTAAAAAACTCCTCTAAGAATTCTGGAATACAAATTTCCTTAATTTGATAAAATTAAATTCACACTGAATATCTCACCTCATGGTAACAATAGGTGTATATCCAATAGTTTGGGAATAATAAGCAAGGGTGCCTACTGTCTGCTACATTTCACCATTGTAAGATAACAAGCCAAATCAGTTAATTAAAAAAGTTGCCTGTCTACCAACAGGAAATGGAGTTAATGAAATACTTCCTGTAGGTATTGTGAAGTATAAGAAATGGGATTTTCTTTTGAAAGAATTTTAAAATATTACTTCTTTATTTTAATTTAGTATACACTACCACTGGAGCTGATAAACCAACAGAACTTGACAGAATGGATAGAAATTTTAAAGACTGTTGTGAACAGGGATGTACCTAATGTAAGCTTCTATGCGTTTCTTAAATTGCTAAATATATTTATCTTTTGAAATTTTAAATTTTAATTGTATAGTTTGCAATTTTTTTTTCAAGTAAATAGACACACCATATGGTTACGTATGTGCATATGCTAAATAATTTTTGGAGACTTCCTTATATTATTAAGTGCTTATGTATCACAGTTTATATCATCCTAATTTTTCTGTTTTTTATTTTGTTTTTAATTAAGAGCTCACGGCATCTTTATGTGACTATAATTTTATTTTCCTTGTGATAAGAACTTTTAAGACCTACTCTCTTAGCAGCCTTCAGATGTACATATTGTTAAGTATTTAGCAGTTTCTCCAGCTATTTAGATTTGAACTGTATTGGTTTTTCTACTTCTAAATTTTTTATTGTAATAACATTGTATTATAGTATGTATGAATATAAAATTATAAATTTCAGGTATGTTATATTAAATATCAACATTTATCTATACTACATTCAGCTCACCACTGCAAGTACAGTTGTATTCTGCATAAACTACAGTTTATAAGAATTTATCTTTTGTAACTAAGTAGTAAGGCAGTGAAAGTACCTGTTATATTTGAATGAAAAGCATTAATGTTTTGTGTGTATCTGTTCTTACCTTATGCTCTTCCTCTTAGATTGTATCATCTCTTACTATCATTACATAATTATTTCTTTAAAGGAAACACTTCAAGTTGAAGAAGATGATAGACCTGAGTTGCCATGGTGGAAATGTAAAAAGTGGGCTTTACATATCTTAGCAAGACTCTTTGAAAGGTAAGCGCCTCTCAATTTTTATTTAAAAATAAAAAATAATTTATTTAAAAAAGGTTTTTGTTTTTATAAGTGTGGACATAAAGCATTATAAAGGAACAATGAGCATTTTAATGTGATTTTTTTATGTTTTTAGATATGGAAGCCCTGGCAATGTTTCCAAGGAGTATAATGAATTTGCTGAGGTATTTCTGAAGGCCTTCGCTGTTGGTGTTCAGCAGGTAACCCTAAGTGAAGACATGGCATTATTAGGTTGTTTATTTCCATTTTCTTCCACATGTAAAGATTGTGTATGAGCAACATTTTGAGTCCTTTGGGAGATTGAGATGATTTTTGGTCTCATAACTTCTTTGTACTCTTAAATTATTGAAGCCCCCAGCAAGCTTACATTTATTCAGGCTTTAATTTGCGATATTTATCACTATTAGAAATAAAAATAAATTTCATGCATTTAAAAATAGTAACCATTACATGTTAACACGACCACACATTTTTTTTATAGTAGTTTATTTTTACATATTTTTGTGGGATGTCTGTTTTTTGTAATGTCTCTTGCTGTACAGAGCTCTTTAACTTGATATAGTCCCACCTATTTTTTTAATATAAATTTATTTTTACATCATTTTGTACATTTTTTTCATCTCATTGTAATCTCTGTGGGTTTCCTATCACCAAGTCACCCATGTACCATCACCATAGTCCAATACACTTCCCTCACTGTTTTTGATCCCATTCCCCACTCTAACCCCACAAAATGTGTTAGGTATATGGCTGTTCATTATTATAATTATCTTCTCTCCTGTTCTGTTATCTTTCTGCTATGAGAGAAACCATCCGTATTTTTCCTTTTCTTTCTGGCTTATCTCACTAAGCATGATCTTTTCCAGCTCCAACCATGTTGCTGCAAAAGACATGTGTTTGTTTATTTATTTATTTTTGGTTGCTGAGTAATATTCCATTATGTATATGTACCACATCTTTTAATCCAGTCATCTATTTTTGAGCATTTGGGCTACTTCCATGTTTTTCCAATTGTAAATAAAGCAGCAATAAACATGGGGGTGCAAGTATCTTTTTGAATCAGGGTTTTTGTGTCTTTTGGGTAGATACCTAGGAGTGGGATTGCTGGGTCGTATGGAAGCTCCATGTTAAGCAGTTTGAGGCACCTCCAAACGGTTTTCCATAGTGGTTGTACTAGTTTGCATTCCCACCAGCAGTACAGGAGAGTTCCTTTATCTCCACATTCTTTCTCGCCAACATTTGTTGTTGTTAGTTGTTTTTTGTTATTTTCTCGCCTGGTCCATTATACTCCTGCTATGAGTGAAACCATCCGGTATTTTTCTTTCTCTTTCTGGCTTATCTGACTCAGCATGATCTTTTCCAGCTCCATCCAAGTTGCTGCAAAAGACATGTGTTTCTCTTTTTTGGTTGCTGAGTAATATTCCATTGTATATATGTACCACATCTTTCTAATCCAGTCATCTACTTTTGGGCATTTGGGCTGCTTCCATGTTTTTCCAATTGTAAATAAAGCAGCAATAAACATGGGGGTACAGGTATCTTTTTTAATCAGTGTTTTTGTGTTTTTTGGGTAGATACCTAGGAGTGGGATTGCTGGGTCATAGGGAAGCTCCATGTTTAGCAGTTTGAGGAACCTCCAAACAGTTTTCCATAGTGGTTGTACTAGTTTGCATTCCCACCAGCAATGCAGGAGAGTTCCTTTTTCTCCACATCCTGTTGTTGTTAGTTGTTTTAAGGTGAGCCATTCTCACTGGGGTGAGGTGGTATCTCATTGTGGTTTTAATTTGCATCTCCCTTATTACAAGTGATGTTGAACATTTTTTCTTTTTTGTTGACCATCTGCATTTCCTGTTTGGAGAAGTGTCTTTTTAGCTCTCCTGCTCATTTTTTGATGGGGTTGTTTACTTTTGTTGAGTTTCATCAGTTCTTTGTATATCTTTGTGATCAATCCTTTATCGCTAGTTTTGTATGAGAAAATTTTTTCCCAATCAGTGGGATGTCAGTTTTTTGTAATGTCTCTTTTGCTGTCCAGAAGCTCTTTAACTTGATGTAGTCCCACCTATTTATCCTTGCCTTTACTATCGTTGCATTGGGTGCTCTATCTCTAAAGATGCGACTGAAGTGTATGTCGTGTAGTGTTTGGCCCATCTTTGCTTCCAGGTATTTTATGGTTTCCGTTCTTATGTCTAGGTCTTTAATCCACTTCAAGTTGATTTTTGCGTATGGTGTTGAGGTAGTGATCTAGTTTCTTTTTTTTGCATGTAGCTTCCCAGTTTTCCCAGCACCATTTGCTGGACAAACTTTCTTTGTTCCATTGTATCTTCTTTGCTCCTTTTGTCAAATATTAGCTGTCCATAAACCTGTGGGTTTATATCTGGGTTTTCTATCTGAATCCACTGGTCTGTATGTCTGTTCTTGTTCCAGTACCATGCAGGTTTGATTATTATGGCTTTGTAGTATTGCTTGAAGTTTGGGATTGTAATGCCTCTATTCTCTTTCTTCCTAGTCATGAGAGTTTTGGTTTTTCGAGGTCATTTGTGGTTCCATATGAATCTCATCAATATTTTTTCTATTTCTTTGAAGAATGTCGTTGAGACTTTTGTTGGGATGGCATTAAATCTGCATATCGCTTTTGTAGGATAGCCATTTTGATGATGTTAATTCTCCTGATCCATGAACAGGAGATGTCGTTCTATTTCATGGTGTCTTCTTGCATTTCTTTTTTTTTTTTCAAAGATTTATTTATTTGTTTATACAGAACTGGGGTACAGGCCAGAGATGCAGAGGGTGAGAGGATTCACCAGACAGAGTGGGGAGCAGAACAGGCAGATCGACGAAGTACACTGCTGAGGGGAGCAGTGGGTGGGTCAGGAGAGGTCTGCCTCGCCATGTGGATCTCCTCCGGGGCAGGCGGGGATCGAATTCATGCTAAAGTGGCTTTCACTTCTTAGTGCTGTGCTTTAACCGGCTGTGCCACCAGGGAGGGCCTTGAATTTCTTTCAATAGTGTTTTGTAAGTTTCTTTGGATAGGTCTTTTTACCTCTTTTGTTAGATTGATTCCCAGGTATTTGATTCTTTGTGTTTTAATTGAATAGGGGATTTTTTAAAAATCTGTTTCTTCTGATTGGTTGTTTGTGTATAGGAAGGCCTCAGACTTTTGTGTGTTGATTTTATATCCTGCTACCTTGTTAAACTGGTTGATGGTTTTGATTAGTTTCTCTGTGGAATTTTTAGGGTTTTCCATATACATTAACATATCATCTGCAAATAATGACAGTTTTACTTTTCTTTCCCTATTTGAATTCCTTGTATGCCTTTTTCCTGTCTTATTGCTCTGGCTAGAACTTCCAATGTTATGTTGAAGAGCAGTGGTGATAGTCTTTGTTCCTGATCTCAAGGGAAAGGCTTTCAGCTTTTCTCTGTTGAGGGTAATATTGGTGGTGAGTTTGTCATATATGGCTTTTATTATCTTGAGGTATGTTCCTTCTATTCCAAGGATTTCGAGGGCCTTAAACATAAATGGGTGTTGAACTTTGTTGAATGCCTTCTCTGCATCTATTGATATGGTTATGTGGTTTTTATTTTTCTGTCAGTTGATGTGATGGGTTACATTAATTGATTTTCTGATGTTGAACCATTCTTGTGTTCCTGGGATAAAGCCCACTTGGTCATGATATATTATTCTTTTAATGCATTGTTGGATTCTGTTGGCTAAGATTTTGTTGAGGGTTTTTGTTGAGTGTTCATTAGGGAGATTGGTGTGAAGTTTTCCTTTTGGTGTGTTTTCTTGGTATTTGTGTGATGTTGGCTTCATAAAAAGTATGTGGTAGTTTTTCTTTTTTGATTTTTTGGATGAGTTTGTGTAGAATAGGCACTAGTTCTTTTCTGAACGTTTGGTAAAATTCATTTGTAAATCCATCTGGTCTTGGGCTTTTATTTTGGAGGAGGGTTTTGATTACTTTTTCAATTTCCTTGTAATTGGCCCGTTTAGTTGTTCTATTTCTTCTTTATCTAGCTTTAGGAGGTTGTAGTTGTAGGAATTTGTCCATTTCTGCTAAATTGTCAAACTTGTTTGCATATAGTTGCTCATAGTATTCTCTGATTATTCTTTTGATTTCTGCTGGATCTGTTGTGATTTCTCCTCTTTCATTTATGATTCTGTTTATTTGTGCTTTCTCTTGTTTTTTCTTCGTAGCCTGGCTAGTGGCCTGTCTGTCTTGTTTATTTTTTCGAAGAACCAACTTTTGGTTTCATTGGTTTTTTTTTCTGTTTTTCTAACATCCATTTCATTTATTTCTGACTTGACTTTTATTATTTCCTGTCTTCTGCTGTCTTTTGGGTATTTTGTTCTTTTTCCAGTTCTTTAAGGTGTGACATTAGGTTTTTTCTTTGAGTTATTTCTTATTTCTTTATGTGAGCCTGTATTGCTATATATTTTCCTCTTATAACTGCTTTTTCATGTGTCCCATAAGTTGGAGACTTGTGTTGTCGTTGTCATTCTTCTCCAGGTATTTTTAATTTCTTCTTTGCTCTCTTCATTGATCCAATGGTCCTCCAGTAGTGTGGGTTTCAGTCTCCACGTGTTAGGTGGCTTTCTTGTCTTCCTCATATGGTTTTATTTCTAGTTTGATTCCTTCATGGTTAGAGAAAATAGTTGGTATGATTTCAGTCTTAGTGTATCTATTGGTATTTATCTTGTGACCCAGTATGTGGTCAATCCTAGAGAATGATCCATGTAGGGTTGAGAAAAGTGTGTATTCAGATATTTTTGGGTGCAGTATTCTATAGATATCTGTTAGACCTATGTTGTCCAGGTCCTTGTTCAGAATTTTAGCGTATTTGATTATTTTTTGTCTTGATCTGTCCATTGTGGAGAGTGGTGTGTTGAAGTCTCCTACAATGTATGTATTTTCTCTAATACACGTTTTCATAGATAACAGTAGTTTCCTGATATATTTTGGTGCTCTTCGTTTGGTGCATGTATGTTGATGATTATTATGTCTTCTTGTTGTATTGTCCCCTTAATCATAATGTAGTGGCCTTCTGTGTCTTTTTTAACCTTTTTTAGTTTGAAGTCTATATTGTCTGATATAAGTATAGCTGTGCCTGCCTTCTTTTTTTGATCCATTTGCTTGGAGAACTATTTTCCATCCTTTTATTTTCAGTCTGTTTTTATCTTTTGCAGTTAGATGTGTCTCCTGCAGACAGCAGAATGATGGCTTCTGTTTTTTAATCCATCCTGCAACTCTGTCTTTTTATTGATGAGTTTAAGCCATTTGCATTTAGAGATAATATTGATATATTGTCACCTACATTTGCCATTTTGGTCCTTTGTCTTTTTATTCCTTGTTTTGAACTGTTCTTGTTCATTCTTCTGTTGGATTTGGTTTGAGGGCTTCTTGTATTTTTTGGAGTGGGGATTTAGTCATGACAAAATTGTGGAGTTTCTATTTGAAAATGTCCTTCTCTTTCTTCATAGAAGAAGGAGAGCTTCGCAGGAGAGAGTATTCTTGGTTGGCATTTAATGCTTTGGGGTTTGTTGAGTATGTGCCTCCACTCTCTTCTTGCCCGTAGTGTTTCTTTGGAGAAGTCTGATGTCAGCCTGATCGGTTTCCCTTTATAGGTTATTTGTTTCTTCCTTCTTGTTATTCTCATTATCTTTTCCTTGTATTGTATTCTTAGTAGTTTTACTATGATGTGTCTTGCTGTATTTCTCCTGTTGTCATGGTAGTTTGGTGTTCTTCTTGCTTCTGGGAATATCTACTTTCATCTCCTTCATATTAGGGAAGTTCTCTTCTGTTATCTCTGTGAATATTTTCTCGATTCCTTGGCATTTCTCTTCACTTTCTGGGATGGATACCTGTAACTCTGATATTTCATTTCCTAGTGGTGTCAGATAGCTCTTGAAGTGTTTCTTCATTCCTTTTCCTTTTTATTTCTCTTTTTTTGTCTATTTTAATTCTCTATTTCTGCATCTTCGAGGGAGCTGATTTGTTCTTCCATTTCACCTATTCTGTTTTCATTACTTTTCCCAGCATTCTTTATCTCCTCCAGTGCCTTTTTATCTCCTGCATTTCTTTTATGTCTCTTCTTAATGTCTCATTTTCTTAATTTAGTTCGTTGATTGCTTGTGTTATACCGGTTTTTTTCTTTCTCATAGCTTTCATTCATTTCCTTGTTTTCATTCTTCATCTCCTTGATTGCTTGCCTCATTTAATTTTTTTTCTTCTCATCTTCTTTTTGTTTGTTTATCATGATGATTCTGAATTCTCTGTCTGGTAGACTGAGCAGTTCTTCTATTTCTTTGGTGGTTTCTGGTGCCTGAACTTTTTATAGTGAATTTTCCTCCTCTGGACTTGCTTGAATATTTGTTTGTCTTCTTTTCCCTGTGATGTATTTTCTAATACTTTCTATTCATTGAGACACGGTGTTGCTATTATTGACTGGCATTCTTTCTGGATGTTCTTTCTGGGATGACAGAGGGACTTCCAGACACTTCAGTTGTAGAGGGTATTCTGAGCCTTATTTTGTGTCAGTATCTCCTGTTTTTTCAGCCCCCACACTATGGAATTACGGCTGTTGTCTCTGCCAGTTATAATCGGGCATCTCTTGTGTTCAGCTTCCTCTGGTAACACGTTGAGTCCTTGTCTCTGGAAGGTGCCTGTTAATTTTTGTAGCCTTCTGATGTCCTGAGTTCCCTCTATATTTGCATGTAACTGTGGGGGGTGAGGTTCATTACAAGTGTTGCAGCTGGGCCTGTGGTTGAGCCAGTCACTGGTTTTCTTTATTTTCTGAGCACTGTGAGCCTTGTAAGGCAGTGCCTTACTGGCTCACAAGTCTTCCAGCCACTGCTGTCCAATAACACCTTGAGTCCTAATTCTGCTTGCCCCCCATTTATGCAGGCTGCCAATCCTCCCTCCAGGGCTCTTTGTGCCCACTCAGCAGTCTCTCCCTGAGCAGTCTTTCCTTATTGCTTGGGGCATTGTTAAGGCCTGTTTTTGATTCAGTCTAACCATTTTTTTTTCCCCTTTTGTCTCAGGGACTTTTGAACTTGCTGGCCCTGTCCTAGTGAATAATGGTGGGAACAAGCCTCCAGACCTGTGCTGTGGGGGTGGGTGAGAGGGTTGCAAGCCTTGCAGCTGCCCCAGTCACCAGATTTTCTTTCCTACCTCCTTGGGTCTATGTGCCCACTTGCACAGTCTTTTCCCACAGCTTGGGTTCTACTCACCTAGCTGAATGCACAGTAAGCCTCCATCTGTGGCAGTAGAGCCTGGGCGCTCCCCTGATGGGAGCTGAGGTTTCTGCTTATCCTGTCTGAGGTATTTCCCAGCAGGGCACCTAGGCTTTCCCCAGGAGGGAGCAACCTACTGGAACTCACCAATCACTGATTCTCCCTCAGTTATCTTCCTTCTAGTGAGTCCAGGGTGTTCTCATTTGGGTTGAAACTCATAGCACGTAGGTCTGTAGTCTGTTTAAAGTCCTATATTCCTGTGCGGGCTTGTTAGCGTCTACTCTGCCTCCATCTTGCCCGCCCTGGCCAGAGCTGAGCCGTCAGCAGCTTTTTTCCATACCTTTTTTTTTTGTTAAAAATTAATTCTCCACCTGCATTGCTGGTGGGAATGCAAACTAGTACAACCACTATGGAA
>NW_004567116.1:33301052-33308468 GCF_000260355.1 Condylura cristata | reverse complement strand
ACTATGGTGGTGGCACAGGGGTGATTTGGTGATGGGAAACCCGTGGGGATTACAATTGAGATGAAAAAAAAAAGTGCAAAATGATGTAAAAATAAACTTTTTAATTAAAAAAAAAAGGCAAAAAAAATTAATTCTCCAAAATGGAAACATTTTACAAAGAGGAAATGCACTAGTATATATTTTCACTAGTATCTTTAATGTCTAACTTAATGAAAGTCCACTCTGTATACTCATTTACCTCTGTTTTTGGTCTGTTTTGGTGGGAATAAAAGACAATTTAGATTAAAGAAGGAAATTGGAAAGTGAAGAGTGCTTTAATTGCCTTTTCAAACAATGATGGAATTCTTAGATATCATGCCAAAATTTAACAATGGTACTTTCTTAAAGTTCAGTTTCACTGTAATTTGAAGCTAGCAATGCACATATCATATTTTAACACCCATTCATTTATATTGTACAATGAACATGTACAATACATGTTTAGTGACATCCTATTTTTCCAAGTGTTACTATTTTTTGTAATGCAATTTTTAAAAGTTATATTCTTGAATATCATCAGAGTCATTTTTAAAATATTAATTGTAAAGCTATAAAGTGTTAGATCTAAGATTTCAAGCATTCTAGGTTTTGCTTGAAAGCTCCAATTTTAACAGCAATAACATATTGTTGGTTACTTTCCTTGGAGTTACAGGTTCACTTTGTTCATTTTTTAGGATAAAAGTCTATTATATATATACAAGTCTAAATAACAATTTGTCTTTCACTTTTTCTTTCAAAAGTATATGTTAACATTTGGTATAGTTATGGGGTTTTTTTCTATGCCTGTTTTAGCTTTTTCCCTGACCTTTGTACTTTGCTATATGCAGCAAAAGTGCTATATATACATTTCCTGTTTAATAACATTTACAATGTTTCTGGTTCATTAAAGTTATTAAGGAGTTTCTTAAACGTTTATTTGACTGTAAAGAATATGAAGATTGTTAATCCTCTTTAGTGCCACTCCCTTGATTCATATTAAGCATCAGAAGTTTTCCACCGTTGATGGAAATGTCAACACAATAACAAAGGCAGATGAAAATAAGCTTGTAGATTCTCTGAGAGGTCTCTGAAGCACATTTTGACTATTGCTGTTCTGAAATAAATCAAGTAGAATTAAAACTTAAATAGGTTGCTAAATAGTTTGTATAAGAATTTTTCCCTAAGGTCTCATGAACAGAGCTGTTTCAGAATATTGTGTGTTCAATAAGTACTTAATATACTTCATAAGAACATTTTATACTTAATCAGAGACTTAGTCTTTTGACAGTATTATTTCAATTTTATTGTTTGTCTTAAATAAATATGACTTTGTTTAAAAAAAAAAAGTGCCATTATTTATTATACCATGTTTCTGCTGGCTTGTAAGTGGTAACATTTCTTTTTAAAGTTTGATTCTTGATCAAAAATTTGTTTTCAAAGGTGTTGTTGAAGGTGTTGTATCAGTACAAAGAGAAGCAATACATGGCCCCTCGAGTTTTACAACAGACATTAAATTATATCAATCAAGGAGTTTCTCATGCCCTCACCTGGAAGAATCTGAAGCCTCATATACAAGTAATAATTTTCTATCTGAAATGTTCTTGTATAAAATCTAATGGAGGTAACATTGATACCTATATAGGTTGCAAATCTGCTTTTATTGTCGACTTTAGTTACTTTGTCAGGTTCTGGGGATTGAAAGTATAGTCACAAAAATGACATAAACTTATTAAAGTTAATTTTGTGAATATCCGGATGATCTTTTTTTTTTTTGAAAATTTTGTTTTTTTTAAAGATTTATTTATTTGTACATACAGAACTGGGGTACAGGCCAGAGGCTCAGGGGTGGCGAAAGGCCTCACCAGAGACAAAGTGGGGAGCAGAACAGGCAGATAGAAGAAGTACACTGCTGAGGGGAGCAGCGGGCGGGTCAGAAGAGGTCTGCCACACCATGTGCTCACCTCCTGGGCGGGTGGGGATCGAACTCATGCGGAAGGAACTTTAGCCTCTCAGTGCTGTGCTTTAATCCGCTGCACCACCAGGGAGAGCCTCCAGATGATCTTTTAATCTAAAACAGTCTTAAAACTGCGTTTAGTTCTTTTTGTTGATTTATTGTGAGTTAACATTTACTTAATGTAATTTGGAATAAACGAAGGGTAAGTTCACCAAATACAAGTTCACTAAGTTACAATTGAGGATAATTAGTTCATATACTATATATGAATAGTTTATTGCCTTATTTGATGGGCTAAATTTAATATTGTGTGCTTTCAAGATAGTCACATCCTTTCAGCACCTATGTCTTATACTCTTACAATTACTTGTTGCATTGTTACAAGAATATATATCCTAATAGTTGGTCTGAGGATGCTGTTAAATATATTACTGTTTGATATTGTTTAATATACTATAGTGTTAATTTTATGTTAACAGTTAACATAAATTTGAAAGATTCAACTTGAATACTGACTTAGGTTGTTTCTTTCTTAACTTTTAAACTGCAGGGCATTATCCAAGATGTTATTTTTCCACTAATGTGCTATACAGATGCTGATGAAGAACTTTGGCAAGAAGATCCTTATGAATATATTCGCATGAAGTTTGGTAGGATTTTTCACTTTTTTAGAAACAAAGTATGTCAGTAGTCATCCTAAAGGGAATTAATGCCTTGCCTTTTTTCTTAAAAGTCTTTATTGCTTTAATATAATTTATACATTCTTTTGACTTTTTGGGGGGTATATTTTTTTATGATTTATTTATTTATGCATCCAGAACTGGGGTACAGGAGCAGTGAGAGGATTCATCAGAGACAGAGTGAGGAATAGAACAGGCTGATTGACAAATACACTGCTGACGGGAGCAGCGGGCAGGTCAGGAGAGGTCTGCCACACCATGTGGGTCACCTCACTGGCCAAGAATCGAACTCATGCTGAAGTGGCTTTAGCTTCTTAGTGCTTTGCTTTAACCCGCTGCACCACTGAGGGGTAAGGATTGGGGTGGGGGTTAGTGCAGGTGGGTTAGTGCAGGTGCACTTGTCAACAAGAAGCTGCATTATTAACAAACACAATTACAGTAGTGTAAATAAGTTCTGACTGTTAGAATTATTTGTGGCACATGCCAGATCTGCCAGAAATTCAAGATTATAACTAACTTAACATTATGTCGCAATACGTTTGGATTCTATGTCATCAATAAGTATGTGAATTGAGAAGACATGCTGGAAATCTGGAGTTATGGTCTCTCAGTGTGAAAATAAAGAATAGTAATTCAACTAGTGTTATCTATATCTATCAAAATCTTGTCTACTCTTAAGTTTGTACTTTTGTGAACATTCTCGCTTCATATGAAAAAAAATCAGAAATTGTTGATGAGTTAACATGTAATTTGGGGGATCTGGGTCAGTCATACTCAACCTTGTGTGAAGATTTAGAAATTTTTTAAGTTCTTTTTTTTTTATAGTCATTTGTAAGTTATGTTAAAATGTTAAAATTACAGTTTTCTGATTTAAAATTTTTTCTCTAGATGTGTTTGAAGACTTCATTTCTCCCACTACTGCTGCCCAGACACTTTTGTTTACAGCCTGTAGCAAGAGGAAAGAGGTAGCTGTTTAATGTGTTCAAATACACTTGTGTCTTTTTTTTTTTATAATAGCTTATTTTTACATTGTTTTGTGCCTTTTTCCATCTCAGTTGTAATCCCCGTGGTCCAAATACACTACTTTTTAATGTTAGTTGTATAGGTCCATTTGTTATTAATCTTTCTAAGAATTGTTCAAATATCCAATGGCATATTATTTTCCTCTTTGACTCTAGGTACTACAAAAGACTATGGGCTTTTGCTACCAGATTCTAACAGAACCAAATGCGGATCCTCGAAAAAAAGATGGAGCCCTGCATATGATTGGCTCTTTAGCTGAAATACTTCTAAAGGTATTTCTTAGTGCCTTGGCTTATTTTAACAACTTAATTGAGATGAAATTTATATACCATAAAGTTTACCAATGTAAAGTGTATAATTCAGTGGTGTTCTTACATTCAGATTTCTCAAACTTTTTTTTTTTTTAGGTTTTTTTTTTTAATCTCAAAAAATATATTTAATCCAATATATACAAAATATTGTTTTAATATGTAATCAGTACAAGAATTATTAATGAGGTATTTTACATTCTTTTTTTTAAATTTATTACAAAAGTTTATTTTTACATCATTTTGCACATTTTTTTCCCCATCTCGATCAAACATTTTTATAACCATAGTACCAGTTATCTCCTCATTTTCTCCCGAATCTCCCAGCCATCCCAATCTACTTTTTGTCTCCTCATTGGATTTGTGTCTTCTAGACATTTCATATAATGGATATATTAACATATGGCATTTTATGGGTGCTGTCTTTTATTTGGCATAATATTTTCAAAGCTCATCCATATTGTGATACATATCAAATAATACTTCATTGTTTTCAGAATAATATCTCATTGCATTGGTATATCACACTTTACCCATTCATCACTTGATGGATTTTTAAAATATTTACTTTTAAAGGCTTTACTTATTTTGCATAGAAGAATTGGGGTGTAGGCCAAAGATGTGGGTGGAGGGGGGGCGGTGAGAGGATTCACCAGAGAGAGTGGGGAGTAGAACAGGTGGATTTACTGAAATACATTGCTAAGCGAAGAGCAGGTAAAATAGGAAAGGTGTGCTTCATGTGGGTTAGCTTCCTGGCTGCGGATCAAGCTCACACCATCTTGGTGATAGCACTGAGACTTAATCCCCCTGTGCCACCAGGGAGGCCTACTTGATGGATTTTTTTCATTATTTCCACTTTTTGAATATTATAAGCAACTCATTATGACTATTTTTGCACAAGTTTTTGTGTGGCTGTGTTTTCATTTTTCTTGGGCAAATATAACTAGGAGTCAAACTTTGAGATTTGAGAAACTATAAATTTCTTATTTTTTAAAAAGATTTATTTATTGGCCCTCCCTGGTGGCGCAGCGTGTTAAAGCAGAGTACTAAGAAGCTAAAGTCACTTCAGCTTGAGTTAGATCCCGGCCCCAGTGGTGATCACATGGTGTGGCAGACCTCTCCTGACCTGTCTACTGCTCCCCTCAGCAGTGTACTTCATTGATCAGCCTGTTCTGCTCCCCATGTTCTGCTCCCCAGTCTGTCTCTGGTGAATCCTCTCACCGCCCCTGCACCTCTGGCCTGTTCCCCAGTTCTGTATGCATAAATAAATAAATCTTTAAAAAAGGAAAGATTTATTTATTAATTTATGCTTACAGAACTAGAGTCCAAGCCAGAGGTGTGGTGGGTGAGAGGATTTGATTGATAAAGCACGCTGCTGACGGTAGCAGCTGGTGGCCCAGAAGAGGTCAGCCACACCATGTGGGTCAGCTCCATAGCCGGGGATCAAACTCGTGCTGCAGTGGCTTTGTAGAGCTTCATAATGTGCTTTAACCCATTGCGCCACTAGGGAGAGCCCAAATTTCATATTTTAATGAATAGTGTATGAATTAGAGTTTCTGTCTTCATCAGTATTTATTATGTCTTTTTTATAACCCTCCTAGTTAATATTAGAACTGTATCATGGGTTTGATTATAATTTCTTGATGCCTAATGATACTGAAAGTCTTTATGTATTTACTGGCTTTTATCTTTAGAGAAGTATCCATTTCAAATCTTTTGAAATTTTGATAAAACTTTGAACAATGTTCAGCTTATATTTGTACCTTAGACAATTTTCCTTGACTTTTTTTTTAATAAAATTATTTTATTTATACATATAAGAGCTGGGTTGTAGGCCAGAGGTACATACAAGGATTTATCAGAGACAGAGTAGGGACAGGTGGATCTACTGAAATACACTGCTGAGGGAAGCAGTGGGTGAGACAGGAGCTGTCTGCTGCACCATTTGGATCAGCTTCCTGGCCGTGGATTAAATTTGTGCTGCATTGGATACTGTTAACTTCATAGTGCTGACTTAACTCCTTGTGCAACCAGGGAGGCTCTTGGCCCTTAAATTATTTTCTTGTTGTGTTGCAGGGTAACTAGCAGGATAAGGGGGTGTGTTTTTTTCTTTCTGTAGGGTTTTTCCTTTAAAAAAATTGATCTTTAAGGGAATTTGTAAGCAATATGCACCCATTCCTATAAACATAGTGATTTTGTCATGGCAGGTTTTCTAGTCAAAGAAACACTGTTCTGGGGGCTTTTCTGGTGGTGGTGCAGTGGTTTCAAGCACAGCACTGTGAAGCTCTTGGCAGCCACTGAAGCATGAGTCCCATCCCTGGCCAGGGAGATGATCCACATGGCATAGCAGACCTCTTTTGTCTCCCCCGCTGCGCCCCTCAGCAGTGTATTTCAGTCAGTCCTCCCCTTCTGCTCCCCACTCTATTTCTGATAAATCCTCTCACCCCAAACCCCCCCCCACACCTCTGCCTTGTATCCCAGTTCTTATATGCATGAATAAATAAACCTTTAAATAAAACAGAAAGAAAGCACTATTCTAGATTGATATGTAGAAACTCCAACTTCATTGGTTACATTATGTCTGATTCATAAGTAATAGCTGTAATTTGTTTCTGCTTAAAGTTAATAAAAGGCAGTTATTATTCAAAATGTAACTAAATATTTAGTCATAATACCATGTAACTACCAGGAGCTCTGTTCCATGTAATGTTCCATTCAGTTCATTACCATTAATTTATGAGTTTATCTTTCAACATTTCCATCCTTTTCTTAACTTATAGAGTATAAAGAGAAGAATTATTTGTTGTACAGGAGGGAATTGTGAGTGTCTTAGCACATTCAGATTTCTTGTTTTAATTTTTAAAATAAATTTAGACATGAAAAAGTTACAAAACTCATGTTCATTTCTCTTTACTCAGCTTCCCCCAATGGTCACATACTAGCTGGCTAGTCATGCTGCTGTTATCAAAGAGGAAATTAATACTGATATGATACTATTAATTTATAGACCCCTCTCCTGTTTTACATGGTTTCCTACTAATTGCGTTATTTTCTAATCCATGATCCAATCCTTGTTCACATATTGCATTTAGTGTCACATTTCATTATTTTTACTCAGTTTTATGTTCTTCCTAAAAATTTACTATTTAGAAGATGTCCTATTTTAGGTCTTATGACAGCATCTTTTTAGCTATCTAGTGTTCTCATAGGTGTTTTCTAGGAAAAAAATTTTATTAGGTAAGGAATAAAATTAATCACTTAATTATTTAAGCCGTTGCTCATAAGATGTAGTATACTTATTTTTTTTATTTTATAAGTTTATTTTTACATCATTTTGTATATATATATTTTTTCCATCTCAATTGTAATCTCCGCGGGTTTCCCATCACCAAGTCACCCATGTGCCATCACCATAATCCCATATACTTCCTCC
>NW_004567116.1:33287818-33300952 GCF_000260355.1 Condylura cristata | reverse complement strand
ATTTTTCTTTCTCTTTCTGGCTTATGTCACTAAGCATGATCTTTTCCAGCTCCATCCAAGTTGCTGCAAAAGACATGTATTTCTCTTTTTTGGTTGCTGAGTAATATTCTGTTGTATATATGTACCAAGATGTGGTATACTTATTTTTAAATCAAATGCAACCAAATGTATTCAGTACTTTTTGATGGCAAAGTGTTTTTATTATAAAGAAATAAGAAAATTGGGTGTTCTAAAAATTAGAATAAATATGCTGCAGATCAGTTGTCATTTAATACTAGTGTAGGTGTTTGGCATTTGACATAATATCGTTTGGAAGTCTTTCAAAAATAATTGTTTTATATTTACAGAAAAAGATCTACAAAGATCAGATGGAATATATGTTACAAAACCATGTATTTCCTCTCTTCAGCAGTGAACTAGGCTACATGAGAGCAAGGGTATGTTTAAGAACTCATCATTTATTGATTTACTTAATGTTTGTCAAAGTGAATGTTTAAGTAACATGTATATTGATGTTTTTAAAGTTCACTTTGAAAGCTGTATTTCCTTTTAGACTGTAATTAATGTAAGTCTTTAAATGGCTGCTGTGAAGTGTGCATAGTTGTCATCTGTGTCTGATAGCAGTGTCTGTCTGTGTTTTTCATTCAGATCTGTTATCCACACAAACACATGCAGCCAAAGAGTAACTTGGGATCATAGTACTGGCTTAGTGTTGTCTCTTTGGACGTACCTACTACTGGCCAGCCTCCAAATTCCCACACAGATCTTTGAGAATAGAGATATTGTAGATGGGGAAAATTTAGTGTAAAGTGTGTATAGTAACTCACATTTTTGTTTAAGGCTTGCTGGGTCCTTCATTATTTTTGTGAAGTAAAGTTCAAAAGTGACCAGAACCTGCAAACAGCTTTAGAGCTGACACGAAGATGTTTGATTGATGATCGGGAAATGCCTGTAAAAGTGGAAGCTGCCATTGCACTTCAAGTGTTGATCAGCAATCAAGAAAAAGGTAAAGGATTTGCAGCTCAAATAGTATAGTGTTTTTACATGTAATTTTACAAGGCATAGTACTGAAAACTCAATACCTAATCTTTTTACATGGAGGTTTTTTCTTTTCTTTTTTTACTCTTGGTATATCAAGTTTTAAGAAATTTTGGCTGTTTTGGCTAAAAACTTTTTTTCATACAGCTAAAGAATACATCACACCATTCATCAGACCTGTAATGCAGGCTCTACTTCATATTATAAGAGAAACAGAAAATGATGATCTTACCAATGTAATTCAGAAAATGATCTGCGAATATAGTGAAGAAGTTACTCCTATTGCAGTAGAAATGACACAGCATTTGGTATGTTATTTGAACCAGTCATTTTTGTATTACTAACTTTATAACAAGTCTTTTTACAAAATTTATAATAAGCCTTAAAATATATTTAACTCATTTAATTCTTATGTAGCCCTATGTGAGATCTATTCCTATATGACTTGAGGAAAGGGGTAGGTGTGGGATTCATACCTGAACTGTATGCCTTCATTCTACTGAAGGGTGAATCATTTCTGTTCCTTTTTTTTTTTCCTGGATTACTTTAGAACAACTTAAAGGTGAAGTCTAGATAATTCTTGATTTTTTTTCCTATATGGAATGTGTGGAAAACAGCTATTTTATAGTTGGCCTTTTTTTTTTTTTTATAGTTGGCCTTTTTTGGTACATAATCCCAAACCTCTGAAAATTAGCAGAGGGAGTAATTTAAGAGTAAAAGAATGCATGAACAGATAGATGCCTGATAATTGTCAACTCATATTCCTTACACAATGATTTATTTGATGCAGATTTTATTACTACTAAGTATTAAGATTTTAAGGCTAACTCTTGGTATTTGTAGATTTAAGCAAGGCAAAGCATTTTGTGGAAAAATGCTGCTTATAGCTGATTTTGAAATGGGTAAAGACATTAAATATAGTAGTATTCATTAAATATATATTGCATTTATAACATTAAACTGACTGTTGATTATTACCCCTTTCCATTACTCTTCCTCAGTTTGTTTCAAAATGATTGAATTTTAAAACAAAGAAACCTTGATGATTAATCTACTATATTGGGTATTGTCATATGTCTGTCAGTAATATTCATAATTTTAAACTCTTTCTATGTTTTGCTCATTTAATTCTCACAGTATCTATGAAGCTCCCAAATGTCAAGTCAGGAAAGAGGTCAAGTAATTTGTTTAAGGTCCCTAGCAAGTATCAGAAGTGTTACCATTTGATTACTGAGCTTAAGCAATTGGAGACATTGTGTTAAATATCAGTGAAAACATTTACAACTTAAAATGTTTGAAACCAAAATGTTTGCTTTAATGGAAAGCCTAAATTTTATTCTCTTGAATCCAGGCAATGACATTTAATCAAGTAATCCAGACTGGGCCAGATGAAGAAGGAAGTGACGACAAAGCAGTTACTGCTATGGGAATTTTGAATACCATTGATACACTTCTTAGTGTAGTAGAAGATCATAAAGAGGTAAGAAAATGATCCAGTGTTGCATAGCTTTTAGAGAATTTCAGACCATTCTTCATCAGCTGTTGTCTGGAAGGCTCTGACCTGTAAGATTATACAAGCAAGTTCGCATACATGTTGATTTTGCCATTTTTGTCATCTTAGTTCCCACTTGTAATAAAAGAATTGGCACCTAAGAAATATTTTAGATTCTTTAGTGTTAGAGTAACCAGGAAGATGAGATTTTTGTTATTAATATCTATTTACTGAAGGCTTAGGATTTATTTACATATCTCAAGATTTTTTTTTTAACTTAACCATATATTTTTTTAAAGATTTATTTATTTGTGCATACAAAACTGGGGTACAGGCTGGAGGTGTAGGGGCGGTAAGAGGATTCATACCAGAGACAGAGTGGGGAGCAGAACAGGCAGATCTGATGAAGTACATTGCTGAGTGGAGCAGCGGGTGGGTCAGGAGAGGTCTGCATGCCCTGTGGGTCACTGGCCTGGAATCAAAATCCTGTTTCAGTGGCTGCTGATTGCTTTATAGTGCTGTGCTTTAACACCTTTGCACCACCAGTGGAGCCCAATCTTAGCCATTTTTCAGCCTATAATTCAGTGCAACTGATTGTTGCACCATCTTCTTCCTAGTATTCTTTTATTGTTGTATTTTAGAAAAGCAAGAAATTGTAATCTGGATTTTTTTAAACATAAGAAGAGAGTAAAGAACAGAGAAAAGTATAATCAATACCCTTAGGTACCACCTAAATTTATTACATTTAAATATTTTACAGTATGGCCTTTAGACTACTCTTAATAAGATGTAGTTGAAGTCCTTGGGGTACCACTTTCTGATCTCATTTCCTTTATGTCATTAGAATTAGTATCCTGAATTCAGTATTCATAATTCCAGAGTAGATATTTATATCCATAAATCACATTTTTTTAAAAAAAGATTTATTTATTTATGCATACAAGAACTGGGGTACAGGCCAGAGGTGAGTGTGTGTGGGGGGTCAGAGGATTCACTAGAGACAGAGTGGGGAGCAGAACAGACTGATCCACTGTAATACACTGCTGAGGGGAGCAGTGGGTAAGTAGGAGAGGTCAGCAACGCTGGGGATTGAACTCTGTGCTGTAGTGGCTGCAGATAGCTTCACAGTGTTATGCTTGAATTAAACTGTGGTGCCACGAGGGAGAGCCCTATATCACATGTTTTACATTACAGGTAGCCTTTTCTAACATGAGATTTTCCATATACTGCCTTTGTATTGTAGATTGTAGTTGGAGATAACAGAAACCATGAGGAATCTTTGAGGAGTTAATAGGATGTATATCTGAAATGGATGTCCTGCTTCTATATCAGATGACTAAATTTAACTTAATTCCTCTTCTTTACCCCCATTCTCATTAAAACATTCTGATGGATTTTCTGGAGTTGAAATTCCATTCAAGATCATAGCAACTAATCAAAATTTTATTTTTCTGTCAGTATTATATGACTTAAATGCCTGCTTTACTATATCATAATGTAATAGTTTTTTTGTAACCACCAATAGTGACTTTTCAGATAGATCTTGGCTGAATTAATCTCTATTTACATGCAAAAAGATTTACAAGGAGCCTCCCTAGTGACTCAAGGATTGAGTCTCAGCACTATCACCACTCTGGTCTTATCCCAGGCTAGGGAGCTGACTGTCATATGCTACAGCAGATCTGTCCTGTTTTGCCTGCTGTTTCCCTCTGCAGTGTATTTCAGTAAAATATCCCTGTTTTTCTTGCTCCCCACTCTGTCTCTGGTGAATCCACTCCCCCCCCCCCAACTTGTGGCCTGTCCCAATTCTTCTACAAAATAGATAAATATTTTTTAAAAATTTAAAAAGATCTATAGGCTAGTCTGCAGAATATTTGTGGCACCTTTAGTTTTATGATTATTTTCATTTTTCCAAGATACTCATTTCCCTTACCTTCATTAGGTCAACTGAAATGTTATTTCTAGGGTTTTTCTCATTGTGTAAGTATTTTACTACATTTCAATCCCAGATTGCACTTCAAAAGACTTGAAATGATTCCTTAACAATACTGAGTTTCACTTTATATGTAATGATTTGTAGTATGCATCATTTAGTAATTCATTCAGTGTGCTGCAATTCCATGTTATATTTTCTGTTCTCTTTAGATAACCCAGCAGCTTGAGGGAATCTGCTTACAGGTCATTGGAACTGTTTTACAACAGCATGTCTTAGGTACATACTACTTCTTATATTGGGAAGTTCTGCTATTTCACAACAGCAAGTACTGTACTAATGACTCTGTATTCTGTTTTAGAATTTTATGAAGAGATCTTTTCCTTAGCACATAGTTTGACATGTCAACAAGTATCTCCACAGATGTGGCAGCTACTACCTCTGGTATTTGAGGTTTTTCAGCAAGATGGCTTTGATTACTTTACAGGTAAGTAAAGCCACAATAGAAATATTGGAGATTTTCCCCATTTTGATTAATTTTTACCACAACTGAACGTATTTTTGGTGTTGCAATCTTTTGTTGTTTGACTAAGTTATCACTAGCAGTTAATGCTCAGGTATGACCATAGCATTGATTTTTAATGTATTTTGATTTAGATTTTTGATTTACCTTCAGGTTTTTCCCCATTTTAACACTCTTTAAACCCCCTATGATACCATCAGTCTTCTTATTTAACTTTTCTACTTAAATGTCAAGTAATTTAATTATAAATGAATATAAGTTAATTGGTTGAATGTATAGCAGCAGAACAATTTCAAACTTGCTTTTCTTTTCTATGAGTAGTATTTATAAGTAAAGATATTTAACTAATGCTTTTTATTAATACAGATATGATGCCTCTGCTTCATAATTATGTAACAGTTGATACAGACACACTTCTGTCTGATACCAAATATCTTGAAATGATATACAGTATGTGCAAAAAGGTAGGTCATTTTTAGTTGATTTCAGAACATGTTAGGCTGGTATAATAAGGAATTGAAGGTACATTATATAACCACATTATAGTAAACATACTAGTATAGAATTGATTCATAAACTTTAGGGCTGAAAAAGAAACTAAAGTTTTTGATTACTACATGCTCAAGTAATAGCTTTGATAATTGTCTTCTAGCTGCCCTCTGATAGGACCTTTAATTGGATTTGTAATATGTTGACTTTTAGAGTACCTGGAATATCAGTTAGCCTCATTCTTTACTAGGCTTTGACTAGAAAGAAGGGGAAAAAATCAAGAACCTGCAGATTTTGAAGGATCATGAATAGAGCTGTATTATGAAGAAAATTCTCAAAGGCTGCCAGGTGTATGGAGGCTATACAATAAATATTTACCAAAAAAATCACAATTGTAAAACCTTAGGGTTTGTTTCTAAAAAAGTCAAAATTGTGTACCATTTCCTGGAAAATCAGAAGATATTTTTATAGTGTTTGCTGAAAGGCAGCAGACTGTATAACACCAAACATTTAAAAAATCATCTTGTTACATGAAGTTTTTAGGTGCTTTGTCTTCAATTGATAGTATTTTATTTTTCTTTTTTAAAGACTCATTTATTTACTCATGCAAGAACTGGGGTACAGGCCAGAGGTGCAGGAGGTGAGAGGATTCACCAGAGACAGAGTGGGGAGCAGAACAAGTGGATCTGCTGAAACACACAGTTGAGGGGGGCGCTATGGGCGAGAAAGGAGAGGTCTGCAGTCCCATGTGGGTCATCTCCCTGGCTGGGGATCAAACTCATGCTGCATTGGCTATGGATAGCTTTGTAGATAGCTTCTTAGCACCGCAGCTTAACCTTTGTGCCACCAGAGAGTCCCCAATAGAGTTTCTTTCCCGATTTTTATTTATATAATAGTAATCTAGTTTTGTTCTTCATGTATTGTCATTTTGTTGCTTATGTTGATGATCTGGGAACAGAGACTTATCCCATCTATTTTTCCTATTCCAGAACATTTACCCTCATCCATGCTTTTTGTTTTTTTGTTTAGGGACTTTTTTCAACAGACTGGTTCTTCCTTTCCCACTCCAGTGTCTGTTTTTTTAATTTATGAGGCTTATATAAAGAAAATCCCCCCCCCCCAGCAATATTAACTTAGTTTATTGTGGTTCCTTTCATACAGAAACTAGTTATCTATCATAAAGGTAAGGTGTTTTAGCTTACATTTGTATGAGAAAGTAATGGTTTTCAACATGCTACAACTCATTAACATAATGGCACTACAAGGTAGATAGTTTGATTATAAAGACTGATGTGTCAGAGTGCTACTTCTAGAATATGAAAGATGACTTCAAATCCTTACAGGTGGTACAGACTACCGTCTGTATAATGAACACTGTAATTATGTCAATTAGAGTATGTTCTTGACATTGTAGACAGAGAAATTCTCAGGCTTTAGAAGTCTCATTGCAATTTATATTCTGTGTTGAGCAGGTTCTTACAGGAGTTGCAGGAGAAGATGCAGAATGTCATGCGGCAAAGTTGTTAGAGGTCATCATTTTACAGTGCAAAGGGCGTGGCATTGACCAGGTCAGTGAGATTTCAGAAAAGGATTCTTTCCTCACCCCCCCCTCCTTTTTTTAAAGGTGTTTGTTATATATTCTGTAGGTTACTGTATATTGTGACTTCTCAGTCAGTTTCAGATTTAGCCAATATAAAATAATATGTTTGGTATGTATGGAAATACAGTTGGCAAGTGTTATCTGACTACAAGGTAAGTTTTGACATATCACTTTTTTTTTTTTTTAAGATTTATTTTATTTTATATGCATACAGAACTGGGGTACAGGCCAGAGGTACAGGGTTGGTGAGAGGATTCACCAGAGACAGAGTGGGGAGCAGAACAGTTCGACTGATGAAGTACACTGCTGAGGGGAGCAGGGGGCAGGTTAGGAAAGGTCTACCACACCATGTGGATCACTTCCTGAGTGGGAATCAAACTCGTCCTGAAGTGACTTTAGCTTTCTGGTGCTGTGCTTTAGCCTGCTATGCCACAAGGGAGGGCCCTCCTCACACATCACTTTTTAGTAAGACATATTTGTCAGTTTCTACATGGCTTTTTTCATAGTTTATTGATAGTTTACATTGTGTGAGTGTAAGGTATGCAGTGTAATGAATTAATACACACTTAGACAAAATGGATACCAAATTAGAGTCATCAGGAATATTGTGAATGCATAATTTCTGTTCTTTGGGGTTGTTTTCTCAGAGAAAACCTTGACTACCTGAATTTGGATTTTCTAGTGAAATGCAATAAAAATTGTTTAGATCATCTAAAAGGGAAAAAAGCTTAGTTGAGGCAACAAGTAGGTTAATGTGAATAGAATAGTTAGATTATTGTTAACTTAAAATTTTGGAATCTTTCTTTACAGTGCATCCCCTTATTTGTGGAAGCAGCTTTAGAGAGATTGACAAGAGAGGTGAAGACAAGTGAACTTAGAACAATGTGCCTGCAAGTTGCCATCGCAGCTTTGTATTATAATCCACACCTACTTCTCAATACCTTAGAAAATCTTCGCTTCCCTAATAATGTTGAGCCAGTTACAAACCATTTTATTACCCAGTGGCTTAATGATGTTGATTGTTTCTTGGGGTAAGTGACAAATTGAATCTTTCTTTATTTAATCTTGCAAGGAACTCTGCTTATTAAAAAAGGTCTTTATTAAAGAAAATGTCTTTTTCTTTTATTTTTAGGCTTCATGATAGGAAAATGTGTGTTCTCGGCCTGTGTGCTCTCATTGACATGGAACAGATACCACAAGTTTTAAATCAGGTTTCTGGACAGATTTTGCCAGCTTTTATCCTTTTATTTAATGGATTAAAAAGAGCATATGCCTGTCATGCAGAACACGAGAACGACAGTGATGATGACGATGAAGCTGAAGATGACGATGAAACGGGTAAGGGATTTACTGTGGAGGAAACCAATTACCTAGTTTGAAATATCATTGAACTTGTTTTTGATTGGCCTTTATAAAGTTGAAAGTGGTATTATAACTAGATGTTTTATACTCATTCGTTTGAAGAAGGACTGTTTTCTCACTAGAGTGTAAAGTTCATGCATGACCTTCATCTATACCTGCAGTGGGTAAAGCACTTGTAGCATATGTGGTTTTTAGTGATGACAAACATTTATCATCTATTAGTGCTAAAGAAATAAATTAAGGATTCTTGATATAGAGTAAATTAGATTATGGTTCATACATTTTACTTCTAAGAAAGAAAACAATAATGTAAAATGGTAAATGTTGGTTAAAAGAAAATATTCTAATATTCCCAAAGTAATGTAGCTGTTGCCATTTTTATTATTTACTAACTTAACCAGCCTGGGACAGCAGGAGAGGGGAAAGATGTATATGAAAGGTGATTTATTGTATATAACATGACTGTTTTATTTCACTATTATGACTTGCTTTGATATGTACCATAAGACCCAGAGCACACAAAGTATGCTATCCTTTTTCAAACCTCTAGCTTTAAGAATCATGGTGGTTGGTTTTCTTACACTTATATGAAATTTTATATTTCTATTATTGCTGAATATGTAATTAACCAATTCCTAGGAACTTTTCTGTGAATTCCACTGTGATTTGTAATACTGTAGGTGATCTCGAGTTACTGGCAGTTTGTTAAGTAGCAGATTATTTCAGGACCTATTTTTAAATTGGCAGAGGAACTGGGGAGTGATGAAGATGATATTGATGAAGATGGGCAAGAATATTTAGAGATTCTGGCTAAGCAAGCAGGTGAAGATGGAGATGATGAAGATTGGGAAGAGGATGATGCTGAAGAGACTGCTCTAGAAGGCTATTCCACAATCATTGATGATGAAGATAACCCTGTTGATGAGTATCAAATATTTAAAGCTATATTTCAAAGTAAGTCTACTTAGCATATTAATATTTTAAATTCAAGTAACTACAGTTCATTTCCTTGAACCACTCTGCTTTTGTTTGTGTACGCACTCACAAGAATTTTGGAATCAAACCTAATTCAGAGATACTGCCCTAGATTACCACAATAAGGCCAATATTGCATAAAGAAATCACATAAAATTTTTGGTTTTCCAGAGCATATAAAATTTGTGTTTATATTCTAGTCTAAGTGTGCAATAGCATTACTTCTGAAAATCAAGGTACACAACTTAAACATATTTAAAATACAAACTATCATCTGGATCTTCACCATCATAACCTTTATCCTGGTGGAGTTTCCTAACTTGATGTTGATGGTTGCTGACTGATCAGGTTGCTGAAAGTTGGGGTGGCTGCATTTTAATGTAAGACAACAAAGATGCTTGCCACCATTTTTTTGTTGTTGTTGTTGTTGTTGTTGTTGTTTTTTTTTAAGATTTATGTGTTTATACATACAGAACTGGGTAAAGGCCAGAGGTGTAGGGTCGGTGAGAGGATTCATCAGAGACCGAGTAGGGAGCAGAACAGGCAGATTGACAAAGTACACTGCTAAGGGGAGCAGCAAGTGAGGCAGGAGAGGTCTGCCACGCCATGTGGGTCACCTCCCTGCCAGGGATTGAACTCGTGCTTAAGTGGCTAGCCTCATAATATTATCATTGGGCTTCTTGATTCAGCTTTTACATTACCACTTGTTACTTTATCTTAAACTTTTGTTATGGAGAAGGCATCTTTCCTTAAACCCCATGAACCAACCTCTGTTAACTTCAGGCTTCTGCAGCTTTCTTATCTCTCTTTCTTCACAGGATTAGAGAGAGTGAGGAGTTTGTTCTAGAATAGACTTTAGCTTACAGAAATGATGTGGCAGTTTTGACCTATCCCAACCAGTGAAACTTTATCTCTGTTAGCAATATTTAAGTTAGAGCCGTGTGAATCTTCCTTTGACTTATTTCAATATTGTTTTGTCTCAGGCAATATGGAAAGGAGAGATGGGGGAAATATAAGTGAAACAAACACAAAATAGAACTCATTTAAGTTCTCCATTTTATATGGGTGGGTCTTTTGCACCCCAAACCAGTGTCAATATTAACATATATTGACTTAAGTTGTGAAATGCAAAGACATGCTATTTTAAAATAAACTTGTTGGGCATAGGGTTGGTGCAAACCTTCATTAGTTTAAAACAAAAATGCAGTCAGGTGAAATACATAAAAATAAGGTATGCCTTATTAGAATATAATAGGATTTGAGAGAATTAACCAGTTATATATACTTCTGCTAGTTTCAGCCATCCTATTATTTAAAATGTCATTTTGAAATACATTATAATAGTATAGATTTAAAAATTTTATGCAGTGACAATTCTTACTTCCTGCATCAAATTTCTAGCTTTCCCCATCAGCTTGAGTTTCAATAAGATATAACATCTGTATTTTACTACCTAACTTAGGAAATTAAAATTGGCACTGTGTTTGAAACCTCTTTCTCCCCAGAGTTAATTTTTGTGCTGCTTATCATTTCTATACATTATGCACTTAGATGTAGAATAAGTTCTCTGATAACTAAGTTATCTAAATCCATGACAAAACAATTCTGATACAGAGTTGAAGAAATATAACGGAATGACCTGAGTTGTATGGCAGGTAGCAAGACTTGAGCTGCCAAGAAGCACCTATTTGGTTTTGTCCATGACTGTATTTTGTAGACATTAACACAAAGTTAACTCTAAGGGATGGAAAGTATAAATAGAAAATCATGTGATTGAACGTCAGGTTTTATGAACAAAATACCAGGCCCCTATGCAAGGAATTCTTGGAAATTTTCCCTAATAAAGAAAACAGCCTCTTTTTCTCACTACCTTTCCCACTTTGTATAGTAGTTCACTTGCATGTTGAAATAGGAAAATACATGGTTGGATTTACTACCATGATAGATTAATTTTTAGCTGTTGTATTTTTTTATGCAGTATTGTAAGATTGTAATAACTTTTGTAACAATGAGAAAATTTTGTCACAGATTAATAATTTTGGTCATTTTTTAGGCTGTAATACAAAAGTGTGTGAGCATTGTGATCTCAACTCTTAAGTATGTATTTATGCCATTCACTCCTTTATTGAATCAACAATGCTAGGCTCTGAATCCTTATTTGCTTGATTAATAAATTATGAGAAAGATTAGATTTATTTTTAGGACAGAAGCTAAACCTAATTTTGTACCTGTGTCTTTTATTTCAGAAGTAGCTTAAAATAGCAAACTATTAATGGGAAAATATAAACAGATCAAATCTTAATACTAGAGTATAGTAGGGGGAACAGAAAGGAACTATTAGGACTAATAACCCCCCTTTCCCTTTTCGTTTTGATAGCTATACAAAATCGAAATCCTGTGTGGTATCAGGCCCTGACTCATGGTTTAAATGAAGAACAAAGAAAACAGTTACAGGATATAGCAACTCTGGCCGATCAAAGAAGAGCAGCCCATGGTATGTTGATTAAACCAAGCTCTCCCTGATGTAATTACTGATTTGCTATAGCTATAAATTTTTTTTTTTAAGTTTAGTTACTTGTACATACAAATGGAGTATAAGCCAGAGGTGGCGGGGGCGGTGGGTGTGGGTGAGAGGACTCACCAGAGACAGAGCGGGGAGCAGAACAGGCAGATTGACTGAAATACACTGCTGAGGGATGCAGCAGGCAGGTCAGGAGAGGTCTGCCATGCATGCCATGTGAGTCACCCCCCTGGCCAGGGATAGAACTTGTACTGCAGTGGCTGTGATAGCCTTCACAGTGCTGTGCTTTAACCCGTTATGCCATCAGGGAGGGCCCAATAGTTATATTTTTCTTTTCTTTTTAAAGATTTATTTATTTATGCATTCAGAACTGGGGTACAGGCCAGAGGTGCAGGGGCCATGAGAGGATTCACCAGAGACAGAGTGGGGAGCAGAACAGGCAGATTGTCGAAGTACACTGCTGAGGGGAGCAGCAGGTGGGCCAGGAGAGGTCTGCCTTGCCATGTGAGATCACCTCCAGGGCAGGTGGGAATGCTTCAGCCTCTCAGTGCTGTGCTGTAACCCGCTGCGCCACCAGTGAGGGCCCACTATATTTTTCTTTTAAGATTTATTTATTTATGCATACAGAACTGGGGTACAGGCTAAAAATAAAGGGACGGTGAGAGAACTCACCAGAGGCAGGAAGGAGCAGAGAAGGCAGGTTGACAAAGTCCGCTGCTGAGGGGAACAGTGTGCGGGACAGGAGAGGTCAGCTTGGCCATGTGGGTCACTTCCTTGGCTGCAGGATGGAACTTGTACTGAAGTGGCTGTGGCTAGCTCCGTACTGTTGGGCCACCATGGAAGTCCCCAATATCTAAATTTTTATATTAAATGATTTTTAAGTTATAAGAAGCTACATTATTGCACGTAAAAGGATTTCACTCTAAAAGAATGAAATGAAATAAATTTTTGCTTGCTATCCCTTACTGATTTTAAGTGTAGTTGAAGACTACTTTCAGTATATAGGGAGCTTTAATAAAGTTGTTCAAGCTCCTGGTGAGCTTGTATGTAGTAGAAGATTCTACTACATGCATGTCTTTTCATCTTTAAACAGTTGGAATCATATTTTAAATAATACACAGTGTAACAACATGGTACAGGTCTGAATACTATTACCAGATTGGTTTTATCATCAAAGAAGGTTCCTCGTTATAAACAAAGC
>NW_004567116.1:33281871-33287308 GCF_000260355.1 Condylura cristata | reverse complement strand
ATCTCCTCCGGGGCAGGCGGGGATTGAACTCACGGGGAAGTGGCTTTAGCTTCTTTTGGAGGTTTTTTGTTTTTTTTTTTTTAAATGACAGGAAGTAAAAGTACACTAAGAGAGATCTATGTGAATAGAGTTTATCTTCCCTTCAAAATATTTTCTGCTCTTACATATTTGGGGGAAGGACAGAGGCCAACTTGGGACTTCCTTACTAATAAAAGCTATTAACTTGTTAACTAATGTTAGTTTATGTCCAGAAAGTAGTCAGATAATTGAATGATCGATTAACTTTTCACTTGTGTGTTTTCTAGAATCTAAAATGATTGAGAAGCATGGAGGATACAAATTCAGTGCTCCAGTTGTGCCAAGTTCTTTCAATTTTGGAGGCCCGGCACCAGGGATGAATTGAGTTATCACTTTCTTTCCTGCTGTGTGATTGTAGTGAAGAGCTTGTGTTCCTCCTAGTAGTGGTTCCAGAACTGGTTCATGTTATCTACTCTAAACTAATTGATCAATAGATGGACAAAAAACCCAGGAGGTGGGACTTGATCATGCAACTTGGCACTGATGAAAGAAAAACCCAGAGGGATTTGGGGTGGGTTGGGAGGTAATGGGGGGTGGGGGGGTATTTTCTTTATTTTTTGAAGAAAGTGAGATTCTGACTGAAAGTTCAAGTGACACTGTGGAAATATGAAACAAGAGGGGATGTCATGAAGGCAGCTTTTCTTTTTCTGAGGAAAAACTAGGCATGGGCTACAGGACTATTTAAAATGTCTCATTTACAGTATAAGCTCAAAGGTAGATGTAATTTTTACACCTATGAGTATTTGTCCGATTTCTGTCTATTCTCACCATTGGGTATCTATTCTTTATATGTAAATAAGATAAGGTAATGGATAGCCTTACTCAGTCTTCATTTTCATTCATCAAAGTTTGTTCTATGTAGATTGGACGTTTATTGTAGCACTACATAACTGATTAAAAAAAATCTGTAAATGAATTAGCACTTTCATATTGAAACAAGCCTGCTAGCCTATGTATAAAATAGCAAAATGTTTGCTGTTTATAAAAAGGAGGGATGCAATGGGGAGGGGGGAAAGGGGTAATTTCAAGTTATTAATTTAAAAATGAACTAGCAATTTTGTACCTGGTGACTTTGTGGTGCACTCACCTCTGATAGTGACTTGAATTCGGTATGTTAAAAGGGGTTAGTGATATTTCATTGCTGCTAAAAAATGGCAACTCCCTCTGTGTCCTGTTTTTTCTTAAAGCTCTCAGTGTACAAGTGGATATTTGGATACAAGACCTTACTGTAACAAATAAGAAAGTTGGTATTTCAAGCATGTAAATTGGACCTAAGTTCTACTCTTAAAGAGTTGATCAGAATATGGCTAAACATCTATATATGCAATCTATTAAAATAACTTAATTCGGCTATTATGTCTATTTGATTGCAGTTTTTTCCTAATTATAAAATAATTTTCTTCATTGGCCTATTTTTAGCCTTTATCTACAAAGAGTGTGAAATGCACACTTCTAAAATTTAACATTCATTCACCCCATTTCCCCCCCATCTACCTTATCCCTCTTATTGATTGTGGTATCAGATCTTAGGCTAAAGGCAAATGATTCCCTCCAAAAACCACTATTGATACCACTGCAAAAACAAGCCAACAACAAGACAATGTAGGGAGGTTGGCTTGCTTCCCTCTCCTAACTTGCATGTTCAAAAATAAGCCTTTATTGATCTTAAACATCTGTCAGATGAGTCATACATTGAGTTATTTTTTTATATACATGTATACAACACAATATTTCAAATTGAAAGCAACATCTCAATGGATTAAAAACTATTAAATGCTGTTATCTATAACAGACTAGAAAATTTATAACTGTAAAAATGAAACAAATGCAAATATTCCTATTTAAAAATGCATAATGAAGAAAACCCATTGGTGTTGTGTTTTTCTTGTATGCCAATAATTAAGCCACTATTGTTGGCACTGTTTGGTTTTCTATTTTAACACGGAAGGAGTAAAAGGTATTTCCTTTATTTATGAATTTCCTATGAAAACCTTGACAAAAAAAGAAAAAAAAGAATTGTCTAAAATGTGTGGGTGAAACTGTTAATCAAGTCTGTTTTTACTCCCCCTTCCCGAGTTTGATACCATCTGTATACTTTAGGTTGCTTTAGGGGATTTCACTGTTATATAAAATCAGTAAGATTAAAGTGGAGTTGTATATATGCAACATGTGTACAGAGGGGAGATATTAAATAGTATTAAAAATTTTCATCTTCCTTTACCTTTTATCCCCTACCTAATACCTAGTCTACTTTTTTAAATTTCAGACTTCACTGCTCTTTGAATCGATAATTCCAATTTTCACATTATTGTTATTGGAAAACCATATCTAATAAAGGCTTTAGTTACTCCCATGAATAGTATGAAAATTCTCTTTTGCTGAGGTTTTTGTTCCAAGAAAATGTATTGACATGTCTTTAAGAAAAAGTTATTGTCTCCTGTGTCATACAATCCAAACTAATAACCATTTCAGATTTTGACTAAAAGTCCTTAAAATTATATTAATACTAGTGCTCAAATGGTAATTTCTAATGCATCAATATATACCTCAATTTTTTTCCTTAAATTTAACATCACATTTTAATTTTCTTATAGATCATGGATCTTGATATGTGTTTCTAGACAAGGTTAAAGGACTTTTGTACGACTTTATATAGAGTACTGTATTTACAAATCTGTAATTAGTTGCATGTTGATTTTTTAAAAAGCATTGCTTTTCCCCATTTGACTAATTGATTTTTAATTTATAGACGTTAATTCTGGTTTTGTGTGGATTTCAGTATTTGTCTTTGTTAAAAGCATAAAATCTTCACATTGTTAATTTAAGCCATCCATTTTTTAAAAAGTTATTTATCAGTATTAAATAAAGGAAGTTAATCTTTTCTTCAGGTAGTAAAATTGCTAATTTTCACACTTTACTAAGATAGTGACTGCTATGTTTACTTCTGGAAGAGGCCAGATTATGGCCAAGCCACAGCCCTAAAGCTCTATGCTGTTAAGTCCCAGAGGTAGCCCCTGAAGCAAACATAAAGCCATTATGAATTTTATTAATATGACTAACCTAGGATTTTAGGAAGATAAAACAATTCCATAAGGGCTTGGGCATTGCATTTGTGTTTGTCAACGGTATAAAATTATATTGAAACATCAGCTATAAAATGTTAGTTCTTGGACTATGGTGATGGCATATGGGTGATTTGGTGAGGGGAAGCCCATGGGGATTACAACTGAGGTGAAAAATGCACAAAATGATGTAAAAATAAATTATTATATTATTTTTTAAAAAAGAAAAAATAACAATTTCACTTTACATTTTTGACTGAACAATTAAATGAAAATCAAACACTGATTCTATTAACATCTTCTTTTTAAAGATTTAAAAAAATGTCAATTCTATATAAATTTTGGTGAGAATTATCTTTGACCTTTAGCATTCATCCTAAATTCTAGGTTTTGATGGAATTGGCTACTCCTGTAGTAGCGTTTCATACTTTGATGTATTGCTATGAAGGTAGGGATTATTTCAGCATAATGTTTTTATTTTATTTTTTTCTGGCTGTAACATAATTAAGATTGAAGTGTTAACTATAGACCAGAGAAGTCCAAAATTAGAGAGTACCCTCCTCAACACCAAAGGTAGGTAGAAAGAGACTATAACTCAAATACCTAAAATGATCCAGTGATACTTTGGGCTCCTTGTTCTTTTGTGTTTAGTGCTATATGTGTGTTCCAGTACAGCTCACAACCATGTAGACTTTAAATTGACAAGACATGCACTGTTGCCCTTTAAGGATCAGATCAATAGGTGTACATACTGCTACCTCTTACATCAAAGATCAGAACTTGACTCATATGACTTTGTCTATCTCCATAAGCAGGGGAGATACGATTCTTTACTCAGTTAAGAAGTGTATGATTTTATCACGGGGGAGGAATAAGTATCTTTTGAGTAATTTGTGAGGTAATCCCTCCAGGCTTTTAAAGCTCAAGTGAAAACTAGATTCTAGTTCATGCTAAGTTAAAATTTGTCAGCTTACACTCAATATTTGAATCCTCTATTTAGATGTCTCCTGTCAATCTTAAAGTTCCTTTCAAATTTCTTTTCATACTCGAGCTAGAAATAAAAGAAAACTTACTGAAGCTGAAAAGCATGTACCAAAAACCTAAAGCTAATGAAAGACTATAAAAACTTTCCCCTCTTAAGATCAAGAGCTCTGTTATCATGCCCCCTGTTGCCACTTGCATTGAATACTTGTGATTTCATGGCTGGAACAACTAGTAAGGGGGCGGAAACAATAGATATTCAAACTGAGAAATTATATTAACAGTTGACATGTCCTTAAAACCCTAAGGAATCCACACATGACAAGGTTGCTGGACACAATTGACACAAGTCAGTTGATTTTCTATACAACAGCAATGAAAAGCAATTTGAAAATTTGACCAATGGAATAAAAACTGAAACCCATAACTTTATGGTCGGTTTTAACTTTTTTAATATCTTAACTTTTTTATATACTTTTAAGTATCATTCTTCATTTTGCACATTTTTCATTTTGGTTGTAATCCCCATGAGCTTCCTACCACCACCTCACCCATATGTTAACGACATAGTCCCGTGCGCCCTTCCCGCCCAGTTATGATCCTATTCCCCTCTACCTCTATAGAATGTCTGACTTATATTCATGATTTTCATTTTTATTTTATTAAAATTGCTTTCCAGTTGAGTTTTCAATGAGGGTTGGTGAGAAAATTATTCAGTATTGGCACAGACCAGGCTAGAGGAGCTGACCTCCAGCACAATGTATTGAATAGAATACTCTTCAACAAAAAGGTTTGAGATGGCAGGGTAGCTAATGGAAAAGCATGAAAGGACCTTTCCTTACCCACGTGTACAAATGAAATCAAAATGGCTGAAGTATTTAAGACCTCAGACTTCACGGAAGGGGAAAAAACAAGCGTAAGTCCTGGTGATTAAACTAGGCAATGGTTCCTTGGATACCAAAAAATCCAAAAAACAAACAAAAAAACCTGACATGGGCTTTTTCAAAATTTAACATATTCTGCTTCAAAGGGCACTTAATGTAAGGAAGTAAAAAATAACCCAAAGAATAGAAGAAACAAATCCTGAATATACAGAAAACTCTTAAAAATATCAAATGATCTAGTGTTAGAATCCAAATAGACATCATGTAAAAAATGCTTATGTGTCACATTTTTATGGTTTGTGGAGGTAAGATGAAATCTAGACATGAGAATGTTTATGACCAGTGGTGATGGTTGCATAGCCTTGTGACTACTAAAGACCACTTAAATGAACACTCGGTGGATTTTATAGTATATTTCTCAATTTTTTTTTT
>NW_004567116.1:33272321-33281111 GCF_000260355.1 Condylura cristata | reverse complement strand
GAGGTCTGCCACGCCATGTGGTCACCTCTGGGGCAGGCAGGAATCGAACTCGTGGAAGTGGCTTTAGATTCTCAGTGCTGTGCTTTAACCCGCTGTGCCACCAGGGAGGGCCAACTGTCCATATTTTAGGGGGAAAAAATCCTGAGAATGTACTCCAGTGTTTTGTTTTGCTACCAGTTCACTCTTATTTAAATCACCCTATCAAATAGCCCTTGCTGATGCCAAATCGGGTAACCTTAAAATTTTTTTCTAATAACTTTTGTACCTCAACTTTGAATGTAACTCATAGCGTTAAAACTGTAAGAATGACCTAAATTTTTTTGTCCTTAAAATCCAGTGGTATTTCTAAGGCGTCTACTTTGCCGCTTATTTGGAGACATGAACTTCACTTTATAAAGATTTTTTTTTCACTGTCTCAAAAGAATGCTTTCCCAGAAAAATAAAGTGTTCAAAACAGTGGTTCCATCTTTAACTACCCACTACTTAGCTCTTGTTTGAAGAACAGTAGACTTAGTATGTATACTAGTGAAACTTGGTTTTTGCTTTGTTTGGAATGTTCTACTTTTGATTTAAGCAAATATGATTAAAAGCCAAAGTGATAGCTAAAATCTAGTACCTTGAATTTGGAGGGCTTTATAAGTATTTTGTAAATTGAGTATATTCACCTCTGAGTTTCCCCCCCAAAAAATTAGTACACATTAACCAGAACTACTAAACTTTTGAGTTCATTGTTGGGTGACATTTGGAAGTGGTTCAAAAGTAGAGTTGGTAAAATGGAAAAACTGCATTCTAACTGGAATTGTACTAAGTAGCATGAAATGAGAGAAACCATGCAATTAGCAACTAACAAACAAGCTTATTTTCTGTCCATCAGCATTAATACTTCCTGAGATTAGAAAGGAACATTTTAAGTAAGCTTTTCATAAATTTTTTCCAAAAGTATGCTCTAATTAAGCCCTGATTAAATGCTTCCTTTTTACTTTTTTTTCTTGCAACTTTGGGCCCATGAACCCTATGAAAATAAAGTTGTGGGTTTTTCCATACAGAGCTTTAATCAGAATTTCAAAGGAATTACCAAATGTTAAGGACATTTGACATAGAGCATTGATGTGGGAACTGAACAGATGGGTGAACATTCACTAAACACTTGAAAGCATCTGAAAAAAGCCTACTTGGTGGACATTACATTTTTTAATCTACATTTTCATATATCCTTACAATACACAGTGAAATTAGTTGTTTGACCTTGTAGCTGAGGCAACAAGTTCTGAGAAGTGACAGATCTATAACCACATCTCGTGGAGATGAAGTGATTTGTTTATAAGTTCTTTAACAAGTATCTACAAATCCATGATTTAAAAAATTAAAATTTATTAGATAAGTAATTCAATAAATCAGTCACCTAAAGGGCCTACTCCTGGAGATTCAAGAGTTCAGTGTATCTGTTTTCTACATGCATAACACATAAATGGTAATGTCACTGTACAAAATGCCAAAAACAGCTAATTGTATAGAAAATCTTGAGTTACTAAAATATTAAAAAGCCTGAAGGCAACATTTTTTTGAGGGGGACTAGAAGCAATCAGCCCATTTAGAAAATTGAGGAGAAAATGATACAAGAGCCTCGTCTAGCATAGATTGTAACTGAAGCCATTAATTTGACAAAAATGGAACGTCAACAGATACTTGATTTGGCAAGATTCTGAAGATTATATATGGCCCTAAATACATAGTACATTTGTAAATATGTTAAACACAAATTTCTCAACCTGTGACAAAGTCAGAATTAAGCTTTCTCCCTAAACCAAAGTATAGTGTTCAATTTTTACAACCACTCAGTAGGTTCCTGGTTACAGGGTTTTAACAAGTAGACTAAGCATAATATAGTTAATGGCTAAACCATACAAAGTATTCTGATTCTTTTAATAACATTTCTGACAGGTACAAACATCTGGAAGGTACAAAAGTACATTTTTAAAAAGACTTATTTATGCATAAAAAAAAACTGGGGTATAGGCCAGAGGTGCAAGGGCAGTGAGAGGATTCACCAGAGACAGAGTGGGAGGCAGAAAGGCAGATCAAGAAGTACACTGCTGAGGGGTGCAGCCAGCAGGTCAGGAGAGATCTGCTGTGCCATGTGGGTCACCTCTGGGGGCGGGGATGGCACTGGCACTCAAGTGGCTGTTGCTAGCTTGCATTGCTGCGTACTAATCCATGTGCCACCAGGGAGGACCCACAAAAATAAATTTAAAAACACCTTTGTTTTTCACCTGAACTCTACTCTGTAATAAAAGGAATATATTTATTAGGCTCAAGACTTTAAAAAGTGACCCAGTTCCTCCAGTTTCAAGTAACCTCATCCAATTTTGTGTCACATTTTTTAGTTTTATAAGTGTCAGAAATACTAGCTTTTAGTATGTATTAAGACTCAAAATTCTATTTATATTCCAGTGCATTTGGCACTCATGATAAAACTATACCCTTACCCTCTTGTCAGTAGTACCATAACCTCTACCAAAAACTTAACTCTCAAATTGCACTTAACTGTAAACCAAAAATATTTTCATTAGGCTCACTTAGGATACACACTATCTTTTGATTTGTCCTCTCGGCAATTAATCACCTAACTGACATCAATCCAGCTCTTCACTTTTTCTAGTTAGGACAGAACTTGTTTATAACGGGCCAGCCTCCTCATTCTTAGTTATTCCCCAATTCTACTCTGCACACTATCTCTTTACTCAGATTGGCTACCAAAGCAAACGAGTACTACTGAAATAACTAGTATCGACAAAGGTTCATAAAAAGTTGGGTGGATAGCTTACAATAAACATTACTACCTAAAATTCACAACTAATCTGTATCCATTCTTAATAGGTTTGGGGAGACCGAATCAATATTTTCCTATCCTTTTCACTTTCCTTTAATGCGCGACACACACAAAAATAAAAAGGGTAGCAACACAATTATTTTTGAACCTAAATATGAAATCGTAAAAGCGCCCGGGTGTCTACCAGAGAAGTCTTTAATGCCCAGAGGTTCACCCTCCCACCGCATGGAGATGCCGGGGCGACAGGAGAAGCGTAGGCCGACTTGGCGATCAACGATCGGCACAGTAGGAAATGCGGCGTACTCGTCCCGGATCAAGGCCTCAGCAGGCACCCAGAGCCCCAGGGAGCGGTTAGGTGTCCCATTCTTTCCTATCCCCCCCTACCAGTTTCCTCCCAAAGGGTCGGCACTCGGCAACCGCTAGGGAAAGCCCAACCGGCCTCCAGAAAGCGCTTCAGCAAGCCCACCGGGAGGGCCAGGGCCATCTCCTAGCCCCTGTGGGGAAAATGGCGCCTGTCTCCCCCTTCTCCCTCCTGGCTAGTCACAAGGGCCAGCCTCCCTCCCTCGCCACAAAATGGCGCCTCCCGCTGAGGCCCCAGAACCGGCATAATTCACTTGTCAAAGAGGCGGTGTCGGTCTGGGACGAGCGGTTCCATTAACCAGTCAGACGCAGCAACTTTGACCCCGCACTTTGCACGAGCCATTCAGGAGCTGGCTGTAAGGCCCCGCGAAGTTGACGTCAAGAAGGGGGGTGGGGATAGGGCGGTCTCCTTTCCGCATCACCTAAATTTGAGCCAATGGAAGGAAGGCAGCGTCTAGTGAGTGACGTAATGACAGCCCAATGGAGACTGGGGGCGGGCCTCAGACAAGCTATGCGGGTTGCGGGGCCTGGGGGCCGGGCGGCTGTTTCCTGTCCTGGTGCATGGTGGTCGGACGAAGGAATTGTTGGAAAATTTTCTCGGAGGTTCGTATATAAATGTGTTTTTACCCAGTGTGCATTATTCTCCGCCCGGCCGCCGCCCTCAGCGCGGCGGCGCGGGCCCACTAGGGCCCGGACTCTCACTCTGGCTGCTCAGCCTCGGTCGCAGGCCCTGCCGAACCTACGGCCGGACGCGGTAGCGGCGCCTGGGCAGAAGCGGAGTTTATTAATAACCCGCGGCCGCCACTCTGGGGCGGCGGAGCTTTTCTCGCTGAGGACGCTACCCCCCCCACCACCTTGTCTTTGCTCGCCGCGCCCCGCCCGTTCCCTCAGGGGACCGCCGAGGGGAGGGAGAAGAGGGGAGGGTGGAGCCCTTGGGAGCCTGACGGCGCTTCTCGGCTTGACCTCCGAGCGGAGCGGCTCCCCAGGCGCCGCGGAGGCGAAGCTCCTCCGTCTGGGACGCCGGGCCCGCGGCCCTTACCAGGCCCCAGCTGAGGCGCCCGCGGCGGGCTTGGCCGGGGGCCCGCTAGGGACCCCTCCTGCAATAGCACCCAGACTTTTCCTGCTACCCGGATCGTGCACATACTGCTTGTTTACCTTTTTTTTTTTTTTTTTTAAAACACATGAGGTCCAATACCGACTATTAGTAGTTGTCGGTTTTACTTTCCCTTTTTGTCGGTTTTGACCAAAGAGCGAAGAAATCTTTTAGTCGCTTTGTAGTATTATTACGGAACGTGAACAAATTTTTATTCCCTCAACTTTTGCTTTTTAACATTTTTTTTCTGCATTAATGAAGCTAGGCAGAAAGTAGTGAAGAGTAACAATATTGTTACTATACACGTTATTTTCTTAAAATAAATTTTATCCTTTGCGAGTTTCTAAACAGTTGGTCTGATCAGGTGGGGCTATCGTGAAAAGTATATTCTAGGTTGTGATTGAATTTGTCTTGGATCTGGAAGATGCATGTGTTTTTCTGTAGTTGAAGTTTCTTTAGTATTTAATTTTGTCGAATATGCCAGTTTTAGTTCATTGATAACTGTTTAGTAGAGAATATGTGAAGAGATTACCCAAACACTCAGTAACTGTTAGCCCGAAGTATTTTGACTACTTTGGAAATTCACTGATTAGCTGCCTGCAAATACTTGAGTATCTTTTTTTTTCCCCCTTATCGCCCTCCCCCTTTAAAAAGTTTTACTGGTATAATTGACAGGCCTTACAACTCACCCATTTAAAAGTGTATAATTAGGTGGGTTTAACATCCACACAGTTGTGCAGCCATTGCCACAGAACATGTTCATTGCTTCAAAAAGAAGCTGTACCATTAATAGTTAATCCCCATTTTCCCCTAACATGCTCCTTCTCTTATCACTCCTGTCCACTTTGCTAGCTCTTAAACAGTTCATAATAATTTAAAGGTTCATTCATGTTATCACAGATATCAGTACTTAATTTCTTTTTATTGCCAAATAATTATTTCGTTGTACTGACATCATTTGATAGGCTTTGGGTGGTTTCCCTTTGTTTGCATACTGCTGCTAGGAACATTCCTGCACAAGTCTGTGTGAATATTTTCACATAGTGAATCTAGGATTTAAAAAAAGTGTGGATTTGTACTTAGGAGTAGACTTGCTCATGTGGTAGTGAGATCGCTACCATTTTGTGGAACTGTCAGACTTTTCCTATTTTATATTCCTACAATTAGTAGATGAGCATTCCTGTTTCTTCATATTCTTAATAACATTTATTTTCAGTCTTTTTGATGGCTGTCATCCTAGTAGGCATGAAATGATATCTCTTGTGATTTTGAATTGTATTTCCCAGTGGCTAATGATGTTGAGCATTTTCTCACGTGCTTGTTGGCCATTTGTATGTTTTCATTAGAGAAGTACCTATTTGGATCCTTTCCCCATTTTAAAATTAGGTTGTGTTTTTATTATTGAAATGTAAAAATCTTTCATATGAAAATCCCTATTGGGGATTGGATATATGATTTAAAACTTGGCATGTTGGGATATTGCTGTGCAGTAAGATTCATTGTATTTATGGAAAGTTAAACTAGCTGTGTCAAGCAGTTCTTTACCCTCTACCATTACCTTAGCTTAATTATTTATGACAATTATGCAGTGTATGTTCATTGAAGGAGTACCTATTCAGCTCTGAGATTTTTCATCATTATATATATATATGTATATTTTAAGATTTATTTGTTCATACAGATCTGGGGTACAGGCCAGAGGCTCAGGGGCGTCGAGAGGCTCCACCAGAGACAGAGTGGGGAACAGAACATGCAGATCAATAAAGTACATTGTTGAGGGGAGCAGCGGGAGGGTCAGGAGACGACTGCTGCCCCACGTGGGTCAGCTCCCCTGCTGGCCAGGTTGAAGCTGGCCGGGATATAGTGGCTGGGTCTGCCTCTGGTGCTGCATTTTAATCCACTGTGCCACCAAGAAGGGCCCAGGGAGGTAGTTTTCAAACTTTTTTTTTTTTAGGTTTATTTATTTAGGTTTACCCAACTGAGGTACAGGCCAGAGGTGCAGGGGTGATGAGAGGATTCACCAGAGACATAGTGGGGAGCAAACAGGCAGAAGTATACTGCTGAGCAGTGGGTGGGTCAGGAGAGGTCTGCCTGGCCGTGTGGGTCACCTTCCTGGCAGTGAATCCAATTCATGTTTTGCAGCAGGCTTTGGATAGCTTCATTGTTCTACCAGTGAGGGCCCTCATCCAGTTTTTTTAAAATACTGCAGTGGGATCTGACCATGTAGGAATACTTTTCCATTAATGTCCACCCACAGGCATTTAACTCCAAACTACAGTTTTTGTGCTTAAAGTTAACATTTTATTCAGTTCCTTACTTTGTTTAGGCATTGAATTAAGTGGCTTGTTGAGTGATTTACATTTATACCCAAGTTTGGGGCCCTTCCTGGTGGCACAACTAGTTAAAGCACAGCACTATGAAGCTCTCTGCAACCACTGCAGCATGAGTTCTATCCCTGGCCAGGGAGGTAACCAACATGGCTCAGCAAACCTCTTCTGTCTCGACCTCTGCTCCCCTCAGCAGTGCACTTTGTCAGTGTGCCTGTTCTGCTGCCACTCTTGTCTCTGGTGAACCCTCTCACACCCCACACATCTGTACCCCAGGTCTGCATGCATGAATAAATAAATCTTAAAAAAAATAATACATATATACCTAACTTTAGATATACCTAAGTTCATTACAAACCCAAATCAAGTACAATGTGCCAGGCCTTGTTACAGGTACTGGGAATTCAAGGGTGAACAGGGCCGATGAGCCCTGCATTATGGAACTTAGAGTTTCAGTTAAAAATTCTGATAGGTGCTATGAAGAAAATAGAGTTCTCTGTCAGAATATGGGGATGGTGGTAGAACAGATATTTTAGATAGGTGGAGAACAATGCAAAAGTAGGAAGAGTTAGGTGTGTTGTAGAAACTAGAAGTTCAGCATGGCTGGATATATATATAATGGGCGGTTATAAGCACCTTCAGTATAATTTATGTTAAACTCATGTATTGAACATAATATAATCATAAATGTTAAGATCTAACAACTAATAGGACACAGTAGTTACCTTAAATGGCTCATTGTCTAACTGGGATGTGGGTGTTAAAAGGACTGGTTAGAGGAGCATTAGATATCAGCAAAAGCAAGATTCTGTTAACCTTGCTGTCCTTACCAGCATGCTTTGAGTGTATCTTGAGTGCTAAGTGCTTTATGTGTATTATTCACTTAATTCTTGGAACAGCCCTGTTAGGATCTGGGCAGTGAGGCAGAGGCACCATGAAAGAGCCTTAGGCTTGGACTACTCCTTTCTAGTCTCCTTACATGAGTAAGTATATATTTATACGCCCAAACTCACACGTCATCTCCTTTGCATCCCTGAGGCAAATTTAAGTGTTTCTTACTCTAATAATGCTTGTGTTTGTAGTAATTTAAAAACAAAAACTAGTTTTTCTTAAAGCCATGGATGACAGTAATAGGTTGTAAAAAAATTTTTTTGACTTATGGAATTAAAATTCTTTTGAAGCCTCCCTAATGTCTCAAAGGGTTATAACAGTCACAGTACTATGAAGCAACCTGCAGCCACTGCAGCATGAGTTCATTCCCCTGCCAGGCAGCTGACACACAATGGTGCAGCAGACCTGTCCCCTCAGCAGTGTATTTCAGTCAATCTGCCTATTCTGTTCCCCACTCTGGCTCTGGTGAATCCTCTTACCCTTCACACCTCTGGCCTGCATCCCAGTTCCTGTATCATAAGTAAATAAATCTTTAAAAAGAAAATCCCTTTTCTACCCCACCATCACTTCCAAGTCTTATTTCTGGGAGGTACCCCTTGGTATTTTTTTAAATATATATTTATTTGTACATCCAGAACTGGGGTGCAAGCCAGAGGTGCAGGGGCGGTGAGAGGATTCACCAGAGACAGAGTGGGGAGCAGAACAGGCAGATCAATGAAGTACACTGCTGAGCAGCAGGCGAGGCTGTAGAAGTCCGCCATGTCATGTGAGTCACCTTCCAGGCCAGAGTGCCAGAAATCAAACTGGTGCGTTTTAACCTGTTGTGCCACCAGGGAGGACCTGAATTTTTTCTAAAGTGAGATAACATTGGTTCACAGTATTGTATGATTTGGATATAGAGGCTTCCATCCCTTCAGATGTATGTGAGTACACAACACCCACCATCAAGGTACCCGTAGTTCTCTACCATAGTCTGTTCGGTACCTTCTACACTTTACACCTTCCCCATTTACCTCTGGTAATCTCAGGTCTACAGTCAAATATCTAGGGTTTGTTATTATTTTGGCTGTATCTGATTCTTTGTTTCTTACCACTTGAGTTTTGAACGTATATTCAAAGTGAGGTTCTTATTTTCTTTTTATTTTATAACAGTTTATTTTTACATCATTTTGTACATTTTTTTTTCCCATCTCAATTGTAATCCCCGCGGGTTTCCCATCACCAAGTCACCTGTGTGCCATCACCATAATCCTGTGCATTTACCTCCCCACACCCCAGTTTTTGATCCC
>NW_004567116.1:33259255-33271296 GCF_000260355.1 Condylura cristata | reverse complement strand
TCTTTTTGAATCAGTGTTTTTGTGTCTTTTGGGTAGATACCTAGGAGTGGGATTGCTGGGTCATAGGGAAGCTCCATGTTTAGCAGTTTGAGGAAGTGAGGTTCTTATTTTCTACCCCTTACTAGAACCCTACCCCTAAAACTAAGCAGAAGGACAACCCAGAAAAGGGGAGAAAACATTTACAAAGCCTGTATCTGAAAAGAGATTAATGTCCAGAATGTTTTAAGAACTCTTAGAATTGAGCAATAAAAAGACAGCCCATTTTTAAAAATATAGGCAAAGTTATCTGGAGAGACATTTCTCCAGAGAAGGTATACCAAAGATCAATAAGCACATGAAAAGATCTTCAACATTTTTAGCCTCAGGGAAACACTGTTCAAAGCCACAGAGATCTATCATAGCCACTGATGATTATTCTCAGAAAGATTGATAATAACAACCATTAGCTAGGATATTGAAAAACTGGAACGCTCATCTATTGTTGGTGGACTGTAAAATGGTGCAACTGCTTTGGAGAATAGTTGATAGTTTCTTCAAAACCTAAGCATAGAGTTCCACTCCTTGGGTTCCTGTCCAATAGAAATGGTGTACAAAAACTTGTACACCAATGTTAATGGCAACATTATTCATGATTGCAAAAAATAGAAACAGCTTAAATGTCCATGAATGAATGAATGGATACTGTTGTACATTCATGTATGGAATTTTTTTTTTATTTTAAAGATCATTTAAAAAATTTTATTTACATAATGGAATTTTATTTGGTAATAAAAAGGAATAAAGTACTGATACATTCTACAGTGTGAATGAATCTTGAAAACATTGTGCTTCAGCAAATATTGAAATCACAAAGGATACATTATATGATTCCATTCATATGAAATGTCTATAATAAGCCAGTCTATAGAAATTTTGGGAAGAGGGACATGGAACTTTTTTTTGGAAGGTGATAAAAATAATTTTGTAAATTTAGATTGTTGTGTGATTTGTTCATGTGAACACCAAGGCCTTTGAATTGTACCCCTTAAGCGGGTAAATTTTATGGTATGTGAGTTTTATCTCAATAAAGATTTCTTTTTTTAAAGAGTAGGCAAGAGGAAAGTTCCTGCTGAATAACATACTGCCAAAGCCTGTTTTTGCTTACTTTCTACTCTGACAGTGCCTTTCATAGTAAAAGGAGAAAACCATAAGACAAGACTTGGGACACAATAATCTCTTCTTAATTCACCTTTTTAAACTACTAAGAAGCTTTAATTGTAAATGTATATGTACAACCATGTGCTAGTCTAAGTGATTGATATTTATCCTCGCATCAGCTCTGAGAAGTACACTCTGTTTACAGATTGGGAAACTGCCCATAGTTGAGTTACTTATCCAAAGTCACGTTGGTGCTATGGTACTTACTATGGTAAGGATATTTTGAAGCGGATTTCTAGTCCTAGGGTCTTCATACTAAAGTGTAATGTTATACTACATCCATATAAGCATTCCTTTCAAGGTATAACCCACATTTCCTAATCTGCCTATAGGGGCATCCTCCTTTGATGTCTTGTTTAGTCGTAGACATTATAGATACACAGCTTCTGTTTTTGAGAGGAGCAAGTACTATGTGATAAGGATATAGGCAATATCCTGGGTAATGTATCTAAATTCTGACCTAATTTGGGGAGTTCAGCTAAAACTTCCTGGTAGAAGTTGAGGCTGTAAGAATTTAACCAAATAAAGAGAAAAGAAAAATAATGTAGATGATTCAGGTATCAGTGTTTATAGGCCCAGATCCCAGAGACACTTTGGACTCTCTTGGGAGTTGCAAATAATTCAGTAGTTTGCATTAGGGCTATTGAAACAAATATCAGTAGTTAGAAGGTAGACATCTTTTACTCGTGTCATTAAGGGCAACATTTAACCTCACTTTCATTTTCCTCATGTACAAAATTGGGATAAAATGGTACTTAATTCATAGAATTGCTAGATGGAATACATGAACTAGTAGTAATGTATGGGATATAGTAGTATTATACAAGACATTGTTTTCATTTAATGTATCAGTACTAAGTTTTTCATACAAATTTTATTATGAAATTATATTAGTATCTTCAGCTGTTTAATTATGATCAAGATTACTGGAGTATAAAATATGAAGAGGTTGTGTCTAGAAGACTGGAGGGGAGCTTACCTTGATTTTCCCCAAACTATCCCAGTTTAAAAACAGAAAATTCTCCTCTCTCTCCTCTCCTACCCCCCAGAAGAAAACCCTGAGAGTTTTGAAAAGGATTGACTAGGAAATTGGAAGAACAGCAAGAACAAGTGAATGTCACAAAGACCAGGGCAAGAAAGTATTTCCAGAATGACTGAAAGACTATAGAATGTGTTGGTTTTCAGTGATGTACACCTGAAACACACATAATATTAAAATGTAATGTTACATCAATTAAAAAAAATAAAAAGGATATAAAAGTCAGTGTTATCAAAACAAGTACATAGTAAGGCTGAAAAGTATCCATCACAATTTTTTAATATTCAACTGTTGTCAACATTTGGTCTTTCAAGAAATTTGATCTTTTGTTTGTTTTGTTATCGGGCCTTTTTTGTTTAAGATTTATTTATTCATACATACAGAACTGGCCAGAGGTGCAGGGGCGGTGAGAGGATTCACCAGAGACAGAGTGGGGAGCACAGTAGGCAGATCGATGAAGTATACTGCTGATGGGAGCAGCGGGCAAGACAGGAAAGGTCTGTGGCGTGGTGTCGATCACCTCTGGGGCCTGGGATCATAACTCACACTGAAGTGTCTGCTGCTAGCTTACAGTAGTGTGTCCCAACCCATTATGCCTGCAGGGAGGGCCCAAAACTTTAAACCCTTTTGAGGTCTAACCTTCATTGTTTAGTTGGGTTAGTTTGGGCAGTTGTATAAACCCAGATGCTCTTTACTCAAAAGAAGAAACAACATTTTCATCCCTACAGAAAAATCCCTTGTTCCCTTTGCTAGTCAGTCCCTCAACTTTGCAACCCACATAATGGTTTCTGCTACTGTAGGTGGATTTGCCTGTTCTTGAAATAATATCTATATTTTGTGCCTGGTTTATGTCCTTTAGCATCTTTTTGTTTTTTAACTTTTTTTTTTAATTCATTTATGCATACAGAACTGGGGTACAGTTGAGAGGCGCAGGTACAGTGAGAGGATTCACCCGAGACAAAGTGGGGAGAGCAGAACTGGCAGATCAACTAAGTACACTGCTGAGGGGAACGGCGGTGAGGGGGGTTTGGGTGTGGGGCCAAGAGAGGTCTGCCACACTTTGTGGATCACCTCGGGGGCGGGGATCGTACTCATGCTGAAGTGGCTTTCGCTTCTTAGTGCTGTGCTTTAACCTGCTGCGCCACCAGGGAAGGCTCTCTCTTAGCATCTTTTTTAGATTCATCAATGTTGTTGCATATATAGTAGTTTATTTCTAGGTGATACTCTATGAATTTATCACAAGTTCTTTATCCTTTCTTTTATTAGTATACATTGTGTTCTTTCCAGTTTGGAACTACTTTGAATAAAACAGCTATGAACATTCTTGTATTACAAGTTTTTTTGTAGGTGTATGCTTTCTTTTCCTCTTAGGTTAATATCTATGAATAGCCATTGAACCTTATGTTAAAATGGAGATTCATTGATCAGCCAAATTCATTTCAATAGAGGTAGGAACAGAACTCAGAGACGGTAATGGAGTATTAGTAACAACTGTTATGGGAATGTAGTCACAATGAGGAAAGTGAGACTAGTAGCTGAGTTGGAAGTAAGATTTTGTTTGTACTAATTTGATATTATTTTTGTGTTAAGTTGATGGGTTTATGTTAACGAAAGAAGAGAGAAGGGGGTCTTATTTATTGAAAGGTTCCTGAGATTCCTAAAGATGATAGGCAAATGAAATGCAGAGAACAGATTGGAGGGATTATTTTTGCCCTGTAAGAAGGTTATATGGTGGGAGAGAAGGAAGAAATAATTTGTGGAAATGTAGTCAAGTGACAGGTTTGCTGGTAGAGTTCCTCTCTGATGATTTTTATATTTTCTGTGAATTGATTAGCAACTGATAACCTGCTGAAAATGAGGTGATTAGGACCAAGAAGGAGGATGACAGGAGGAGTATGGGAGTGGGGGTAGAGATTTGATGCAGATGAAAAATGTTTTAAATAGTCAATATGAAGAAACAAAGCAGCTGGGCAGCTTTGGTGGTTTGGAGGAGGTTGAAAGAGCCCAGGACCTTTTAAGCCCTTTCAGAACTGTTCATTTAATGCTTTCAAGTAGGTTATTAAATCTGAAGAATGCTCTATCTGTCTGAAACCTGTGCAAAGCAAGAGGCATCTTTCTGCAGGCTGACAGAAAGGGCATGCAGCAGAACTCAATGCAGACACCAGTGCTTTTTCAAATTATGTTTCTGTTCTCAGAGGTCTGCTGAGTAAGGTGGGAGTGTCTGCTGTCTGACCATGGCATTGCTTCCCTAAGTTAACAATTTCTACACATTGGGGAGTGAAGTTAACTTCACAGTTTTGCAGCTCAGCTCAGGCCAAAGATCGCAGTTTTTGTCCCCAGAATTCAAACTTAAAGTAGATAGAATTCTAGATTCAGAAATTGCACACCTTAACCTGTTAGTCTGATGATTAAAAAAAAGAAATGAGTTTTTTACAAAGAGTAAACAAAACCTTTCCAGAGGTCTCCCTGGTGGCCTAGTTAAGTCTTAGTGCTATTACCAACATGGCTTGAGCTCGATCCCTGAACTGCATATGGCACTAAAGACCTGTCTGGCCCCCTGCTTCGCTTACTTAGCCCACTGCTCCCCTCAGCAGTGTATTTCAGTAGATCTGCCTGTTCTGCTGCCCACTCTGTCCCTGGTGAATTCATTCACCCCCAATCCCACATATCTGGCCTGCACCTCAGTTCTTCTATGCATACATAAATCTTTTAAAAAAAATTATTTCTGAAGACTTGAGTCAACATTCTGAACTGTTGGAATTCTTGCTAATGGATCAGTGGGACTCTTCAATTATGTTAAACCCAAAACTTCTAATTATGAGGATTTTACACATCACACAAAGCTGAGTGAGAGGCAAGACATGTCATTGTGCTCAATGGTGCACTGATGAATGATGAAAAACTTTCCTTGGGCTTTGGGTTCACACTTTCACCTTGTGCATGAAATTTCATTTAATTACAAAGATTGTATACTTAGCAATTATGTTTCATAAATATTCTTTGTGGTTTTCATATACCTTGTTCTTTGTTCTCAAGTGCCTCTGTTTTTCTTCAAGGTAGAAAATGTTGTTAGCCCAAATAAATCGAGATTCTCAGGGAATGACAGAGTTTCCTGGAGGAGGAATGGAAGCTCAACATGTCACCCTATGCCTGACAGAGGCAGTGACTGTGGCAGGTGAGTGGTCTTGTAGGAAGAGATCTTGTGGGTTTGGAAATAGCATCTTAAGGAAAATGAAAACTTCCAATACTGTTTGCTTCCTCCTCACTTAACCAGAGGCAACACAAAGCTAAGCCTTTCTCTGAGCGTTTCTACCCTGGGGTGAATGCTAGTTATAGTAGTGCAGGGAAATATTTTTTTGTAAATACTGAAAGAAATCACACTCAAATCTGTATCTGAGACTTTTTGCCTAATACTTATTTAAAAACTTAATTTAACAGCATGCACATGTGATAGTTACCTAAAGAAAGTAACTTTTTTTTATACTAGATGGTGACAACTTAGAAAATATGGAAGGTGTAAGCTTGCAAGCAGTGACACTTGCAGATGGTTCTACTGCTTATATACAGCACAACTCTAAAGGTATGTGACACTCATACAGCCCACTGATTAATGCCAGCTGCTCATAGCCTCAGAGTTGGGGCATTTAGCAGCTATAGCCCTTCTCAGTACAGCCTAAAGTTTGGCATGTGATAAGTTTGAAAGTATTCAAAATTAGTGGTGGGGGAAACTTCTTTTGTTTTTATACTTATTTACTTACAGTTGTAGTTAATGTTTTTTAAAAATATGCATAAAACTAAAGGTACTTGGTTTTGCTTTCATCACATTGTCTCTGACTCAGTGTTTTACTTTGCTCCAAGAAATAGCTCAGTTCTCAAATGCCTTGATTTTCTGGATACCTGCTGAGCATAGTAGTCAAGGGACTTATATAGTCCCTGGAAAGAGAATGACAACTGGCTTCACATACACTGACATATCTCTCTGCCCAGTTTCAGCTTGCCCATAGCTAGGGTCACTGTTCTCAGTGACTCTGAAGTATACAGAGGTTTGACTCGTGTAGTCTGCTGTGATGAGCCACTCTTCCTCTTGAACTTGTGTAATGGAAAATTGGAGGGGAGGAAGGATGGCTGAGGGAGGATTTTCTGCTTTCTATAGGACCACTGGATGTGTTATTGAATTGCCTCAGAACATTGAGGGAAGAATCAAGATGAACATGATCTTAAGTAGTGTATGTTTTTATAGTTGATATTATTTTGAAATTGTAAAGTTTAAAAATTTTTGCTTTTGCTGATTCATTGGCTTAAATCTTTTGTTCCAGATGGAAAGCTCATAGATGGACAAGTCATTCAGCTGGAGGATGGTTCTGCGGCCTATGTTCAACATGTACCCATACCTAAAAGTAGTAAGTATTTGATACTAACTTTTCATTTCATCCTGATCTTCAAACTTTAGGATATGATGCCTCCAACTACCTTTTCCTCTCTAAATCTGGTCCTGATCTCTGTCCTTCTGAGGAGTGGATCTAGAGATCATTTTATCTTACTTGGGACTTTCTCTCAAAGATTATAGAAACTACTAAACTGTACTGTGGAGATAAACAGGCAGCAGTTAACAATTCTATTATCTGAGCTAAATCCTTCATGTCTCTCATTTCCTCTCCTGATCTCTTACTCTCCTTATCCCTGGTATGTATCCTTAAAATAAGCATTCTAATATCTTTGTCCCTTTATGCTTTTTAAAGATTTATTTACTTATGCACACAAAACTGGGGTACAGGATTCACCAGAAACAGAGTAGGGAGCAGAACAGGCAGATTGAGTGAAATACACTGCTGAGGGGAGATGTGGACAATGCAGGAGCAGTCTGCTGTGCCATGTGGACCCGCTAGCCAGGGATCAAACTCTTCTTGTAATGGCTTCGGATAGCCTCATAGTTTGGCTTTACCCCATTGCATCACTAGGGAGGGCCCTTATCAGAGAAACCTTACTGAAATTATTTAAGTGTTCACAGACTCACAAAGCAAGTGTAGATTTTCTATAATGTGTTTAATGGTTTATTAACTGTGTGGTTACTGAATTATCAGAATGTACTTAGAAGATGTGGGATCTAAATGTAAACTTTGTTCTTGAGCAGGGGACAGTTTGCGTCTAGAGGATGGTCAAGCAGTGCAGTTAGAAGATGGAACTACCGCATTTATTCACCACACCTCCAAAGGTAAAATGGCTTTGGAAATATGAATAAAATAAGGGAGAAGTAGGCACAGGGAAAAATAAACTTGTGTTTCATTTCTGAAGTGGAGAAATGTAAGAGGAGAATGGTGCTTGTTCTCTGAAGTACAAGATGGCAGATTTTGGCATAGGCTAAGGAAAAACATGTTAATCATTTAGCTGTCCAATAGCAGGTTGGATAAACAAATTCTGAAGACTTCAAATAGAGGTTACTTTTAAAATAAAGGATGTAACACTTGAAAGTTTGACTGTTGATTTTTCATGCCCTTTAATGCAGTTTTTCTTTAGCAGTTTCCTTTGCCTGTTGTGTTGTTCTTTAATTAAAATGAAATAAAAAGAACTTAGAAAAAGAAAACAACAACAAAAAATAAAAATGTTAAAACTATCTAAAGCAAATATGGCAAAGTGTTAATGTATATTAATTGTGTAGGGAAGATTAAGATTTGAGGTGGATAATAAGCAGTATTAAGAACAGCTCTGCAGACAGACTCTCTAGGTTCATTGTCTGGGTCACATGTTTTTAATTGTATGACCTTGAACAACTTATGTAAACTCTCTATGCTTCAATATCATGACCTATAACATGAAGATTATAATAAGTATCCATATTATAGGGTTATTGTGAGCACAGAATGTGCAAACAAAGATAAACCACTTGGAACAACTTTGTCACATAGCAAATGCTCAGTAAATGTTAGCTATTATTATTTATACAAAATTTTATGATAGAATGATGTGACATGTTTTAGAATGATATAACATGCTTTTCAAGGGAGAAAAAATTAATTTAGAATATTCAAATGTGTAAGTAGGTTTGTTTAATTAAAGTTGGGAAAAGTTCTGAGTTTTTTTCTTAGTGATGGGAGTGAATCATGGGTTCATTATATATGAATAAATTTATGATTTCACATAAATGTCCATATCTTGATATGGCTTTCTATAAGGGGAAAATAACATGGACTTCAGCATCATCTGATATGAAGTCAGGTCCTAGTTTTTTATATTAACTTTGACTGTTAACTGTTAGCTTTTTAAAAATTTCCTGGACCCTAAGGAAAGTGACTTCAGTTCCTCAACCTCAGTTTCCCATTTGAAGATTGGAGGTGTTAAATGGCTCTCTCTCACAGAATTATTATAAGAATTGAATTAAATAGCACTTGTTAAAACAAGTGTGCCACTGACAATAACTACTGGATAAAAGTCAACACCTTTCTTCTTTTAAATATGTTACTATGTATCAGGTTACCTTTAATTTAGTGCCATTCTCTTCTACTCCCTCAGATAGTTATGACCAGAGCGCGTTACAGGCAGTTCAGCTAGAAGATGGCACCACAGCTTACATCCACCATGCAGTACAAGTCCCACAGTCTGACACCATCTTGGCTATTCAGGCTGATGGGACAGTGGCAGGTCTGCATACTGGAGATGCCACAATTGACCCCGACACCATCAGTGCTTTAGAACAGTATGCAGCAAAGGTAAGGCATTCTAGCATGTCACAAATGTTGTTGATATAGCTTCTTTACTTTTCACTAAACGGAAGGAACAAAAGCGCATACTTTACCAAGAAACTACTAATTCAAAGTAAAAATCAGATAACAGCAAGGAGATCAGCATTTATCTTAAAGGAAGTATAGACAAAAATACTGGAAGAAAAAAAAAGATATGGGGTAAGAGCTTATAGAAAACAATTGGACAAGGTACTAGAAAAGGTGAATGGATTCTCAGTTACATTTTACATTCAAAAGGTTGGGTTTCCCCCAGTTCCCCTCCTGCATTGACTGTATATCTTGCATATGGTAATTTTTGTGCTGGAAATTTTCACAGAAGTGATGAATCCCAAATCCCCTATGTACTTATCAATCAGCCAATTGTAAAACTTTTTTCTTAAACTTATTTATTTATTTACATTTTTAATTTTCTGGCAGTATTTGATTTCTCCCCTCAGCTATAGTCCCTGTAGTTTCCCCACCACATTACCACCTCACCATCACCATCGTCCCTGTGTCCTTCCTTCCCCTGTTTTGGTCCCTCTTCCTTCAGCTCCCTGCTGTACACCTCAGATCTGTGATCAGCTTGTAAGTTTTATCTTTATCCTGACCCTTTGTTTCTCTATATTCCACATATAAATGAAACCACCTGATACTCATTTTTTTTCTTCTCATTTATTTCACTGAGCATAATCCATGCCTACTTCATCCGTATTGCCACAAATGGCATGCGTTTATCTTCAAAGTGTAAAACTTTTTTAAGCTTGATTTATTCTGGTAGGTGTCCATTGATGGAAGTGAAAGTGTAACAGGTACTGGAATGATTGGAGAAAATGAACAAGAGAAAAAAATGCAGGTATGTGAAGCTACCTTTTTTATATAAACTCTTTCTTAGCATTTGTGGGCCTTTCTATGATGATAGCAAAAAAAAAAGCAAACTCATTACCTCTAGCAAAATCTTACCAATTCATGAAAAAAGTATATATCGTTGGCAGCCCCTTTCTCAGATTACCTCAGGCCTCAGGATTCTCTATATGGATGCTGAGTAGTTCTAAAGAAATAGAAATAGCACAGAAATCCAGATAAAGGATGTGTTTTGAAACCCAAGGCAGTTTTGAAGAATAGGTGATCTTCTCTTCTGACCACCCCCTGCCACGATGGTTTGTAGATCTGTTAGGGGGAAAGGATGTCCACAACGAACTCCATAGACACAGATTTTACAGATTCTACTGCACTCCAGACCAAAAGAGATTAAGAAAGACACCAGGAACTGCAAATCCTATCATCACGAGGAGAATTGCTGGGACCTGAGGTTGCAGTTAAGCACCCAGGTTTGGTATTAAGCAGACATGTGGGCCTTGGGGGTCTCTTGGTCTCTTGGCCTTTTGGCTTGACCCTTGACTTTCTGACAGTCCTAAGCATGAGATTCAGGTCAGCAAAACTGGTAGGACACATTAACCAACTCCATCTCCCTTTCTTTCTCCCTAAGTTATTCATTTCTTCATTCTCCTCTCCCCTTTTTTTTCTTGTATATAAACGCCTGTTAATTTTTTTGTGTGCCTGCAGTCTTATTATAGGTCCCTTTAAGCCTACAGGTGAGGACCCACAGTCAGGCAACCCATTTCATATTGGGTTAATAACAAAGTCTGAGAAAAATGATCTGTTACACGGCAACCCCAAACAGATCATTTTTCTCAGACTTTGTTATTACTGTGACTACCTAACCCTCATTACAGTACTTTTTATAAACTTTTGTTTCCTCCATATTTTCCTTGTCAATTTCTGGAAAGATGGTTCAGCCAATCATTATTTCTACTAGGCAGAGCTTTTGTACTTTTTGTGTCAGAGGCTTCTTGGTTGCTATGGCCTGCGGATGGCTGCCCTTCATTCATATGCTCATCCTGATCTGGTCATTAACTTTCTGTAACCAAACAACAGCCTAGAACAAAACAACAGCAGTACCGCTCAGTGTTACGGTAAGTACAGTGCCTCTCAGAGTTACAGGTGCATTCTGGATGATACACATTTCAAAAATTCAAACTTGCATAGTTCAAGACACTGTTTTGGATTTGTGTGTTTGTGGAAGGGGGGCTCTCTGCGGGAAAGTGTTCTTGTAACCTGTATCATCATTGTAACATGTTCTTGCTTTGATTTGGCTCCTTTTCTCAGCAGTTAACCTCTAATATTTTGATGACTAATCCCTCATAGCAGTTTTTGCATTCTTCTGAGAGTTTTATCATATTTAACTCCTAAAATTACTACTTCGGGGCCATACTTTTTAACTTGTGCATTAGTATCACTACTAAATGATACTGGAGTTACCAAGAAAGGATTTTACCATGTAATAGTAAATGATAAAATAGTGGGAATCACTGAAATCACTAGTACTGGTACATTGCTAGTCAATATTTCTGCTTAACTGCTAAAGCACGTTGAAGTACAGTAGTATAAATACACAACAGTTCACTAACCCCATCAGTTTTGAAACTAGGTGATTCTTGGCACAATTTTCAAGTCCTTGAATTCATATTCATAAATGAATTTTCAGGTCTGTGTAAAAATGAGACTTTTTTCCAGCACTATATAAAACCAACCCACCAAAGTGAAGCTCTACTCAAATGCAAACACTTTGTAAATATATGTATGACTGTAGGTCAGTGCCTTGAAATTGAACCAATAAGGTTTTCTCTCTCACTCGTGACTAACAAGTTTTTAAATAATATAATATTTTTTAAAGAAAAAGGATAGTAGTAACTACACTAGTGTTAAATTAATATAACCAACAAGCATATGAAAAAATGTTCAACATCACTCGTAATAAGGGAGATGCAAATTAAAACCACAATGAGATACCACCTTACCCCAGTAAGAATGGCACATCTTCAAACAACTAGCAACAACAAATGTTGCTGAGGATGTGGAGAAAAAGGAACTCTCCTGCACTGCTGGTGGGAATGCAAACCAGTATAACCACTATGGAAACTGTTTGGAGGCTCCTCAAACTGCTTAACATGGAGCTTCCCTACGACCCAGCAATCCCACTCCTAGGTATCTACCCAAAAGACACAAAAACACTGATTGAAAAAGAT
>NW_004567116.1:33234076-33258800 GCF_000260355.1 Condylura cristata | reverse complement strand
TAAACTATTATATTATAAAAAATATAATATAGAATGGGTCTATAAAAAATGAATGAATTTATCATACATTGGGATATGTGATACCTTGGGATGTATATTATAATAAACTGTTACCATAAAAGCCTATCTATTACTATCAATTAATTTCTGAACCCAGAAACATAACTAGGAAGAATTCAGAACTGTTGAAGCAAAATGTTATAAAAAGCCCTATTACTCTTTATCTGCAGACATATAACCATTTGGTATTGGTGCCAATAAACAAAGAAATAGAAGAAAGTGATAAAGGATAGGTTTTTTTAACCTAGTTTCTTCCTCCTTTTCCCTTTATAGCTCTCCCTTAATGACTAGATCCAGTCCAGAATGGTAGCCTCGTGTGTCCATTGAACACTTGAGATGTGGCTGATCCAAATAGAAATGTACTGGGAATATGAAATACATGCCAGATTTCAAAGACTTATGGGAAAAAATGTAAAATATCTCATTAATAATTTCTCACATTAATTACATGATAAGAGGTAATATTTTGGAAATACTGGCTTAAATAAAATAATTACTGGACCTCCCTGGTGGTGCAAGGGGTTAAAGTGTAATGCTGTGAAGCTATCCACAGCCACTGCAGCATGAGGTCCATCCCTGGTCAGGGAGCTTACCCACATGGCACAGCAGACCTCCTGTATCGCCCACTGCTCCCCTCAGCAGTATATTTCAATGTTGTGCTCCCCACTCTATCTCTGATGAGTCCTCACTCCCCACATCCCTGGCCTGTACCCCAGTTATTGCATGCATGCATAAATTTTTTTTAAAAGATTTACTTATTTATGCATACAGAGCTAGGGTACAGGCCAGAGGTGTAGGAGAGGTGAGAGGATTCACCAGAGACAGAGCGGGGAGCAGAACAGGCTGACTGACAAAGTACACTGCTGAGGGGAGCAGCGGGCGGGTCAGGAGAGGTCTGCTGCGCCATGTGGTCACCTCCAGGGCAGGGATCAAACTCATGCTGACATGGCTTTTGCTTCTTAGTGCTGTGCTAACCCACTGTGCCACCAGGGAGGGCCCATAACATTTTTTTTACATAAAATAATTACTAAAATTAATTTCACTTGCTTGTCTTTTTTGCATTTTAAATGTGACTGCTAGAACATTTTTATTTATGTGTCTCACATAATCTACTGGTTAAATATCCTATGAGGAATAGGATAGCTACACAGGAGAGGATTATCCTATTTGAAACGTCATAGTGCAGAATTTGAAAACCCTGATAGTATCCTATTTAAAGACTGTATGGGTGATGGGTGGCTGTTTTGGGAAAGCTGTGACTACTCTCATTGCCCTAATGCTACACCATCCTTACTGAAGTAGAAAACATCCTGATATTAAAGTAGCACATAATTTGTAATTTTCAAAACTTCAAGTTTAGCTTCTACTGTGCTGTATAGTAGTAACTATATGACTCTGAATTTTTTTTAATCACTTAATGAGAATACTATTTAAAACTTTACCCACCTCATAGGGTTATGAAAACCAGATGAAACTTTCATTTGATTGTTATTGTGCAATACATAAGAACATAATTGACAAATGTGTAAACATTATATAGCATTGATGATATTTTGCATTTCTGTTGGAATACCAGATCTTTTTCATAGTTTCCGTTAGTTTTGACTTCCTTCATTCATGAAGTCTTATCTACATTGGAGATCAAAGTTGTTTGTCTAAGAGTTGGAACACCAATAAAACTTGATCAAGAAAAGGATAGGAAGGCTATAGCAGAGTTTACAAGAAGCCAAACTGCTAAATAGCTGGTCTTCCCAGGAAGCAGAATTGCAAATGTCAGGGCCAGAGGGCAATCCCTCTATGGCATCTCTGCTGCCTTCTTTCCTCCATAGGCAGGCTTCTACTGCGTCCTCATTGAGCGTGCATGTGGCTCTTCATGTCCGTGCTTTCTTTCTCAGGTTTATCAGCCACAAGCAACTTAAGGTTTCCCTTTATTTCTTAGGTCATATTCCAAGGAGAAGAATTTATGACTCTGCTTTACTTTTTAAACCAGGCTACAAAGGAATAGCTCACTAGCCAGGCTTCTATGTACCTTCTTCTTTGGTTACCAGGGCCTGTGGTTGGAATGACTGATTCTTCCAGAACATAGGGTGGGTAATATCCCCCAAACCTGTTTAGCTTAGGCAGTTTACATGTGGAGCATATTTTATTTTATATGATTTTATGTATACTTTTGACTTTTCACACCTAGCTGTGTGATCTTGAACAAATGGCCTTCCATTTCTGTTTTTTTTTTTTTTTTAAGATTTATTTATTTATGCACACAGAATTGAGGTGTAGGCCAGAGCTACAGGGCTGGTGAGAGGAGTCATCAGAGACAGAGTGGGGAACAGAACAGGCAGATTGACAAAGTACACTAATGAGGAGAGCAGTGGGTGGGCCAGGAGAGATCTGTCACGCCATGTGGGTCATCTCCTTGGCCGGGATTGAACTCATGCTGAAGCAGCTGCAGCTAGCTTTGTAGTGCTGTGCTTTAACCTGTTACTCAACCAGGAAGGACCTGGCCTTAAAATTCTAAGCCTCATTTTGATCTCTAAATAAAACAGGTATTAGACAAATGGTTAACAATAGGGAAAACACAGAATTAAGCTGTGGATCACTTAAAAATAGCCCACAACTGAGACAAAATTCTGATCAATAAGTCAGGATGGAATCCAGGATGTTTTTTAGTTGATATTATTTGAAAGAAGTACAAAAGAAAATGAAACAAATTGCTGATAATCTTACTGTACAGATACAGATATATAAACCATACAGATATATAAACATACATATATATAAACCAATACAGATATATAAACCAATTGTATACTTTTTGAAAGATCATCATGTTTATTTTTAGAAAATGTAGTGATATAAGTAGGTAAAAAATAAAAAGTGAAGGACCACCACCCATAATAATTATTGTGAGAAATCTTTAGGTGTAGGAGGGAGTTGTTTGTTTTTTAAAATATTGACAATGCTAATGTGCCCCTTAGAAAAGGGAATTGTTACACTTTCTTTGGGTATGATTCTTTTCCTGAAGGAGAACATACTTTGAATTATTTTTCAAGTTGCTTTCATTTTATCCTCCAAAAGTATAGATTATTTACATCTTAATATACATGTTTATACAGATCAGATAGCAAAAGTTGTATCTGCTATATGTATTAGACATTTATAGTAAATGGAATTTTCAGTACCAATTATCTTTGGCACAACCACATCTTTTTTTTTTTTTTACAACAGTTTATTTTTACATCATTTTGTACATTTTTTTTTCCCATCTCAATTGTAATCCCCGCGGGTTTCCCATCTTCCCATCACCAAGTCACCCGTGTGCCATCACCATAATCCCATGCACTTCCCTTCCCTCCCCCCCATTTTTGATCCCATTCCCCACTCCACCCCCGCAAAATGTCGCTGGTATATGGTTGTTCATTATTTTTGTTATTTTCCACCTGGTCCATTATACTCCTGCTATGAGTGAAACCATCCGGTATTTTTCTTTCTCTTTCTGGCTTATCTCACTAAGCATGATCTTTTCCAGCTCCATCCAAGTTGCTGCAAAAGACATGTGTTTCTCTTTTTTGGTTGCTGAGTAATATACCATTGTATATATGTACCACATCTTTTTTATCCAGTCATCTACTTTTGGGCATTTGGGCTGCTTCCATGTTTTTCCAATTGTAAATACAGCAACAATAAACATGGAGGTGCAGGTATCTTTTTCAATCAGTGTTTTTGTGTCTTTTGGGTAGATACCTAGGAGTGGGGTTGCTGGGTCCTAGGTAGGCTCCATGTTTAGCAGTTTGAGGAACCTCCAAACAGTTTTCCATAGTGGTTGTACTAGTTTGCATTCCCACCAGCATGGCACAACCACATCTTTGTGTAAGGATGGAAGCTCTGCCAGTTAGTTATCGCTGGACTATAGCACCCTTACGCTTGAGAGCCAGAGCCAGTCTGCTTTAAATGTTTCATCAGAACCTTTGAACATGGGCAAGTTACATTACTTAACCACTCTGAACCTTATTTTTCTTTTTTCTAGATCATCTGTAATATTTAATTCATTGAATAGTTGTGAAGGACCAATTAGATAGCACATGCAAAAGCACCCACCATAGTGCATCCATACATGTATTATTGAGAGAATAAATTTGTTATTGAGGTCACTTTGGACTGGATAGTCCTTTATTTTCGGAGTATCCTAGGGTTTGTTTGAGGTCTCATGGAAACTAACAGAACTCTGAGCCGCCCACACCTGCCTGGGCCGCCAGCAAAAGGAAGCAGTTAACAATTTTGGGATTCTCTGTGGCCCAGTGGATTGGCTCCTTTTTGAAGAATTTTTTAAAAAGGAAAAACAGTTTGTATGTCCTTTACAAACTGACAGCAAACAGGCCCCATATGACTTGCATATGGTCCCCTGGTAAACTTATGGCAGAACTACGGTTATCTCTTATTTCTCAGAGCCTGCCTTAAGCATAAATAGTGATTAAGTCATTTTCTGTAGATGATTTTAGAAACTGATTAGTATTTCACTGGTGTTAGCTTCTAAACTGCCCTTGAGACATTTCCCTTGTGATAATAACGGGTTATTTTCCCTTTGACAAAGATTACATATACCCACTACTGTGTAACCCGGAAATACCTGTTAGATAGCTTGAGCCTTTCTTTTAACTTAGCTTTCAAATTTTAGATTCTGTTCATTTTTGCCCATAACATATTTGCAGAATCATCTGTTGCTCTCTTCTTCATAGCCATTCCATCACCTTCCTTCCCCCTCATTTATTATTCTACACACTTCTTTTTATCTGCTTTCCTCTTTCATATTTCACTCTGTTCCACAATGTTACCAGAGGTCTTCTAAAACACAAAGCTCACTTAGTTCTGTGTTTTAAAAATTCTTTAAGATTTTTAATATCTATTTTTATTTTCATTAACTCGAATGATATCTAAAGCTCTTCCCAAACATGGTCTTGAATTTCTCTTTTTCATATTATTCATCCGGTTTCATAACACTCTCATATTGTTTCCATTTGCTCCAGACACATTTCATCCTGTTGGCTGTAGTCTTCCTGTTACTTGGACTACTCTTCCCACCATCTTCCAACCTTCAAATTACAACTCTACATAATTTTCCCTGACCTATAGTTCTCCCCAGACAACTTCAAATGAATTGCTGGACTAACAATGATTGTTTTCTATTATAATCTCTCAGTAGTTGGACAATTTTACTGGGTAGAATGGGAGTCCTGTCAAGACAGGGGCCATCTCTTACTTGTTTTGGTATGACATAGGTACTTAAGCAATCATTTGTCAAGCATTATTTCAAACTTTCTGCTACAGTGGGAGTAAAGAGGAGATTAGATTGGAAATAGGGCAAGAGGAAAGTGGTAGACAGAAAGCAGGTTCCAGGTAGAATAAAACAGTTTATTGGAGAAGATGACTATTAGCCAGGATTAAGCGATAAGGACTTTACAAGGAAACATTTCCAATAAAGGGGGACATAGTCAGAGCCCTCCCTGGTGGTGAGTTAAAGCACAGCACTATGAAGCTGTTGCAGCCACTGCAGCACAAGTTCGATCCTTGGCCAGAGGATGGTGACCCACATGGCATGGCAGACCTCTCTCCTGGCCCGCCTGCTACTCTCCCCTCATCAGTGTATTTCAGTACTGCCTGTTCTGCTCCCCACTCTGTTTCTGGTGAATGTTCTCATACCCTGCACATCTGGCTTATATCCCAGTTCTGTGTGTATAAATAAATAAATCTTTTTTAAAAGGTGGGGGAGATAATCTCATCCCACTCATTTTGTGTATTGAGATAAAAACCTAAGTGGTTCTCTGACTGTCTCTCCCATAGCTTCATAAAGCTTTTCCAAATATTGTATGCTATATGGCATTATAGTTTCAGTGGTTTTCCTTTAAGAAGTTCCTTTTGCTGGCTGGATATTGTTACTGTAGGTTCTCATCCTACTGTGTCTTATAAGGATGCCTTTGGGTCAGGTCTGCTTTATATAATTAGAGCTACTTATGGAAGTAGATGTGTTACAGTAGCCCTTATTAGTGATTCTCATCGCTTATCAAATGCTAGTGACTTAAGCTGGGTTAGAAATTAAAAATTCTGTGTTCACCACTTCCTTTTCCCCATGCAAGTGCAAACTGGGAGGTTCTAGCAGTTCTTCCTGAACTGAAACCTCTGTCCCGTATATACATATTACCACCCTGAGCTCTTGAAGTATACAGTGTAGACACTGGAATGAGAACAGAAATAAGTACATTTCTGGAAAAAAATTTTCAGTGTTCATCCTGTGTTACAAATTCATTCTTATTTCTTTGTTTTGGCTTAATCAAGCCTGATGCTAAACTCTGATGTGTATTTCACACCAGAATTAAAGTATCTTATAAATTGGCCCAGAAGAGAGCAACAGAGCGCAGGTTAACATGTGTGCCTTGTCACCACCAGGGCTGGAAATGTGCCCTCTTGGACTTAAGTCTCTCAGACCTGGGGAGATGGCAAACACACTCATTTATTTCCCTGTGCTCTTAGGAAAAGAATAACAGGAACTCTTGTGTTCTGATTAGGAGTCCCATTTTCTATTACTGTCTGCTTTAGAATTCATGTAAGGCCTACATCCAGTTCTGCTAAAATTCTACACAAATATATGCACACTTTTAAAATATATTGAATAGAAACATACCAGATGGATGTTAAGTTTTCTCTGGGTGATAGAATTATAGCTCACTTTAACTTTTTCTCTTTACTTTTTGCTGAGACATCCAAATTCCTCCAAGGTTCATGTTTTAGAGTTATAATTAGAAAAGCAGTAATAGTGAAGTTTCAAAATAGTCAGTTAATTTAAAAGAATCCATTAAGGCACTTTTGCTTCTTGAGAGATAAACAGAAACTTTCTTATTCCACTTATTCATTATTCATGGTGATCTTTCCTCTGTTGTTTTAAAATTTGTGCAGTACAAAAGAAACTTTAGGCAGTCTTCTTTTTGCACTATTGTGACAATCTGCACAGATACAATATCTTAACATTATTACCATGTAGTCCACAGAGTAGAAAGTCATTAACTTTTATGCTATGTTTACTTCTAAAATCAGTCATCATCTCTCTTCTTTAAAGATTTTTATTTGTTTATGCAATTAAGAACTAGGGTCTAGGCTAGAGGGGGAGGGGGGAAAGGATTCACCAGAGACAAGGTGTATCTACTGAATTACACTGTGGAGGGGAGCAGTGGGCAAGACAGGAGAGGTCTGCTGTGCCACATGGTGGCCATTATCTCCTTGGCCACCGTGTGGATTATCTCCTTGTCTGGGGATTGAACTCATGTTGCAGTGGCTGGCAATAGTTTGATAGCACTTTAGCCACTTTTAGCCACCAGGTAGGCCCCCCGCCCCCCAAGGTGGTCATCTTTAAAAAGCATTTAAGCTCATGGCTCTTGTGATTTTGAGTCCCAGAAAAATGACCTATTGAATGTAAGTACTAGAATCATGTAACTTGTAATGTCTCCTATGGTTGATTCAAATCATCGGATCCCTCTTTTTTTGTTGTTGAAGTTGAAATGTTTTGACATTATTTTTAGGATGCTTGTATATATATCTTGATAATGTCAAGAAATACTTGCATACAATGGAGATACTAGTAGGATAGATTTTTTTTTTCCTAGCGTTGTAATAGATTTATAGGCTTGAGCTGTACATGCTTATAGATCTCTTGTTCATTCTTCCAGAGTATCTGACTTCAGCCATGGAAAAAAATTAACCTAACTCTCTCAGCATGTAGAATCTTCATAAAATGACCCTGTGTCTGAAGCACAATCACAAGTTTTATATTTCTGAAATTATTTCTGTGTAAATAAATATTCTCTATAAATAATTTAAATCATGCTTCTGGTTTCATTTTAGATTGTCTTACAAGGCCATGCAACAAGAGTAACTGCTAAATCTCAACAGAGTGGAGAGAAGGCATTTCGATGTGAATATGATGGATGTGGAAAATTATATACAACAGCTCATCACCTTAAGGTAAAAGTAAAAAAAAATATGTATGAAGCTATAGGAATACTTAGGACATTAATGAATATTATATACTTGTAGCTTTCAATATTATATACTTGTTTTCCCTCCACTTACACATAGACCAAAAAACTTACACAGATTTAGGAAACTGTCAATATGTTGAGAGTTCGGACTATGTTTTCTTTGTGTCTGTCTCCCTAAAGTCCAGCCAAATAACTTATACATGGTAGGAACTTTATATATTTGAGTATATTTTTGTCAAATATGAAATTAATATGAGAGAGGTTATGTGTGATCACTATTACCAGTAATTTGCTAGAATCTAGCAAAAGTTGATGTTAATTTGTTATAAATATTTAGACCAAGTATTTTAATTGCAGGTAAATATAACACACCATGACTCATAATAAACAGAGCTAACAGTTACTGGATAGATTATAATGTGTCAGGAAGTATGCACTTAGTATATTTGGAGTAGCAGCCCAAGAGCCCTTATCTGTGTTAAAACATTAACGTTACTGACCTCTTAGTGCTTCATTTTCCTTATCTATAAAAGTGGACAATAAAAGAATCTCTCCCACAGAGTGGTTGTGAGAATTAAACCAGTAAAACACTACTTGTAAAGTGCTGAAAAGAATAGCAAGTTTCAATAGATAATGGCCACTGTCATGATTATTTTTTTATCACAGTAATCATCTTTGCTGGATACAATTATGTCCCAACTTTACAAAGAAGACATCAAGACTTCAAGAAGTCAAGTGCCAGGCCCATACCACTCATCAGTCATGAAATCTTGCTTCAGGTCCAGGCCCCTTTAGTACCACCTCCCTGCTCTTAACCTCACATTGTGCATCAACTCCCTACTCTGCTCCCTGTTCTCCAGGGTATATTCCATACAGACATCTTTTTTTAATGACGGAACCATTAGGTCTGACGGTCTTTTTTTTTTTTTTTAATTTATTTTTATTTGTTTATGCATGCAAGAACTGGGGCCAGAGATGTGCAGTGGAGTGAGAGGATTCACCGGAGACAGAATGAGGAGCAGGACAGATGGGGCCACTGAAATACACTGCTGAGGGGAGCAGTGGGTGTGACAGTAGAGGTCTGATGCGCCATGTGGGTCAGCTCCCTGGCCAGGGATTGAACTCATGATATAATGCAGGCAATCGTTTGACAGTGCTGATATTTTAACCCCTGCACCAACAGGGAGGTGCCACACAAACACCTTTTAACACTCTAGCAAATTCAAACCTCTAGCATCTCTGTTTCTTACTTGAAATGAATACTTCCTGACATACAAGATTTAAGTCTGTATTCAAATATACTAGAGCATAGTCTTTGAAAAACGAAATTATTTTCTGTTTTTCAAAAAATAACATACAAACAACAAAATAATTCAACAGTGAAAAAAAGAAAATGGCCTGTGTTGAGAACATGTTTCTAAGAAATGCAAAAGGCAGTGGGATCATCTGTATGCTTCAATGGCAGGTCCACGAGAGGTCACACACAGGAGACCGGCCTTATCAGTGTGAGCATCCAGGTTGTGGGAAAGCATTTGCAACAGGTAAAAACATGCATTTTCTTTGTTTCTTGGTTCCACTTACAGGCAAAGCAGAGATAGACCAGAGGGAGGAACTGACTCCTTGCCTTCACCTGAATTAGCAGACAGACGTGATCATTTTTTCAGTTTCTGTTAACTGCCTCTTGTCTTGTTTTCTGTTTCTGTTCTCATTTTTTGCTAAGAGCTGCTTCTGTCTACAGTGTTCAGAGTTTTCACTCTGCTTTATATTATTTATTTTAAAATGAAAAAAATTTTATTGAGGTAATAATTGGTTTATAGCCTAATTTTCAGATGTACAACATTACAGTTTGACATCTGTATACACTGCAGCACACTCCCACCACACCTCCTGTTTCTGTCTGTCACTATGTAGTGAAGTCTCTTCACCAGTTTTGTTCTTTCCCCAGGCCCCTTTGGTAAACACCAGTCTGTTTTCTGTACCTGAGTTTGGTTTGTTTTGTTCATTTAATAAATATTAATTTTTAATCATAACAATATATGCATATTAGGTTTTTAAAAAAAAAATCAAATAGTACAAAAGAATATATAATGAAAAGCAGTAAACCTCTGCCCATCCTTTTCAACTCTCAGTTCTTCAACCCAGAGGCTAAAACTTTGACACTTGTCTGTGTTATGTTTACCTCCATTTTTCTTAATCATATGTTCTTATTACTCTTTCTTGATGATAGAAGGCATTTTCTGCTGCCTTCTGTTACCCCCTTTCCTTTATATGGCTATAATACTAGTTTTTTTTTTTAAAGATTTATTTATGCATACAAGAACTGGGGTACAGGCCAGAGGTGTATGGGAGAGGTGAGAGGTTTCACCATAGACAGAGTGGGGAGCAGAACAGGTAGATTGACTACTGCAGGGAACAGTGGGTGGGACAGGAAAGGTCTGCTGTGCCATGTGGGTTAGTTAGCTCCTTTGATGGGTAATCAAATTCATGTTGCAGTGTCTGGCAATAGCTTGATAGCACTGAGGCTTTAACCCCTGCACCACCACGGAGGCCCATGTTTAGAGGGATTTTGGGTAATTAAATTCTTTTGAATTTTTCTTAAAGGTTATGGATTAAAAAGTCATGTCAGAACTCATACAGGAGAAAAGCCATACCGGTGTTCAGAAGATAATTGTACTAAATCTTTCAAAACTTCAGGAGATCTACAGAAACATATCAGAACTCATACAGGTACTGGTGTGAGCAGAGTATCATTTCTACAACAGGAATATTTAGTCCAGAGAGTAGAATTGGTGAAGGAGTCTCTGAAAGGGTATCCTGAAATTCCATTTTAAATACAGGTGACTTCAGAGCAAAAACAAGGGAAGGTGCTACAAAGTCAGAATAATAGTATATATTATTCTAGGGAAATTGTTGGAATATTTGACTCCTTGTCATAGCTTGTCAGAGTTGGGAAGACTTTTGGGATCATCTAGGCCCAGAAAGGAGAAGGGGCTCACCAAGATAAACTGTTCTTTTAACATACTAGTGAAACACTCATTAAAGAAAAGGTCAAACATTCTTGCTCCTTTTAAAATGATTTCATATTTAACAGCAGAAATTGGTTTCTACCAACATGTAAAACACAATTTCACTTGACCAGAAATAAACAAAAACCAATATTTTTTAAAATTTCTTTCTGACAATTATTTCTCTGCCTTTTTTTCAGTTGGACTACTGCATCTTGGACAGTTACGTAATCAGGGATGAGTTTTGAATGCCCTTGACATTTTCCTATGTAGATTTAAATTTGGAATAGAAGATGCTGTTTATAGGAAAAAAGAAATACCCAAAAAGAATTCCAATACAAGAAGACTAGAGTCTTGAGCATGATGCTAGGCAGAATTGAAAGATGAGACATTTCAGTTTTCTGTGTATTTTCCTGTCATTTAACTTATTCCCTTCTGTGTTTTCAGGTGAAAGGCCCTTTAAATGTCCCTTTGAAGGCTGTGGTCGGTCTTTTACAACATCAAATATCAGAAAAGTACATATAAGGACACACACGGGAGAAAGACCTTATTACTGCACAGAACCTGGATGTGGGCGGGCATTTGCCAGTGCAACCAATTATAAAAATCACGTGAGGATACATACAGGTAACAATCTCTGATTCTGGTCTATCAGGATTCAATTCTACTCCAATTCCTCCATAAATCATGTCCTTCCTTCCTATCTGTTGAAATGGTAGAAAGAGATCAAGCTACTCAAAAAATTCTCACCTTAGCATTCATACATCCACTTACACAATAAACAGTTGTTGAGCATCTGCTGTGTGTCCCCTACATGCATCAAGATACAGGGACAGATAAGGCATTGTCAGGGCATTTGTATTGGGGAGAGATAATCGGCAAATATTCACTGCAGAGTGTCTCTCATTATGTGAACAAGAGTCTTTGGAGGCAGAGAGAGGAGAAACTACCTTGCAGGAATGGGAAAAGCATTCAGGAAGGCTTTACAGAGAACTTCATAGTCATGAAGTTTTGTATAGAGGGTATTCCTGGCAGGGGAAATGTCATGGGTAATGGCACAACAGTATTAAAAAATGAGTATGATTTACTTGGAGAGCATTGGGAGGTTCCATATGATGGGACACATGAAGGGAAGGCAGGGACATGTGCATTGGTGTTTTGTGGTAAGGATGCGTCTTAGACTTAACTTTGTGGTACTTGTGGCCCGGAAGGTAAAGGGATACATTTTTTTTTTAAGTTTCATTGAGGGGCCCTGGTGGTACAGCCATTTGGAGCGCTGCACTATGAAGCTGAGCCAAGCCGTAGCCGCTTCAGTGCGAGTTCAATCTCCACCCCAGAGCTGACCTACATGGCACAACAGACCTCTCCTGCATGGCCCACTGCTTCCCTCAGCAGTGTACTTTGTCAGTCTTCCTGTTCTGCTCCTCACTCTGTTTCTGGTGAATACTCTCGCCACCCCTGCAGGACAGATGGATCTACTGAAACATACTGCTGAGGGGAGCAGCAGGGAGACAGGAGAGGTCTGTCACACCACGTAGGTCAGCTCCCTGGCCAGGGATCAAACTCAAGCTGCAGTGGCTGCAAACAGCTTCGTGGTGCTGCACTTTAATGCCTTGTGCCACCGGGAGGGCCCAAATAAATAAAATCTTTAAAAAAAAAGTTTCATTAAGGGCCCTTTCTGGTGGGAAGTGGGTTAAAGTTTAGTACTATGAAGCTGTCCACAGACACTGCAGCACCAGTTTGATCCGTGGCTGAATAGGTGACCCACATGGTGTGGCAGACCTCTCCTGGCTTTCCCACTGCTCCCCTCAGCAGTGTGTTTCAGTAGACCTGCCTGTTCTGCTTCCCACTCTGTCTCTGGTGAATCCTTTCACCCCCTGTACCTCTGGCATGTACCCCAGTTCTTGGATGCATAAATAAATCTTTTTTTATAATGTTTTATTTAGGTATAATTGACACGCTTTACAATGTATCCATTTAAAGTTTATGATTCAACTTTTTTTTTAATGCATTCAACCAGCTATTAATGGTTGATGGCAATGTACATTTTTTTTTAAAAGATTTATTTATTTGTACATACAGAACTGGGGTACAGGCCAGAGGCTTAGGGGCGGTGAGAGGCTTCACCAGAGACAGAGTAGGGAGCAGAACAGGCAGATCAACGAAGTACACTGCTGAGGGGAGCAGCGGGCGGGTCAGGAGAGGTCTGCCACGCCATGTGGTCACCTCCGGGGCAGGCGGGGATCGAACTCACGAGGAAGTGGCTTTGGCTTTAGTGCAGTGCTTTAACCCACTGCGCCACCAGGGAGGGCCGGCAATGTACATTTTTAGAACATTTTCCTCACATTTCAAACAAACTCCATACTTATTAGCATTCTTCTCTGACCCCTCCCACAAACCATACCAGTCCATAATCTATTTGCTGTCGTTCGGGATTTTCCCAATCAGGACATTTCATAGATGGAATCATGAAGAAATATTTTTGGCTCAGCATTGTCATAGCACTTATCAGTAGTTCTTTTTTTTTTTTTTTTAAGTATTTTATTTATGCATACAGAACTGGGGCACAGGCCAGAGGTGTAGGGACCCAGAGAGAATTCGCTAAAGACAGAGCAGGGAGCAGAACAGACAGATCGACAGAGTACACTGCTGAGGGGAGCAGCAGGTAAGACAGGAGAAGTCTGCCACACCATGTGGGTCACCTACAGGACGGTATTGAACTCGCACTGACGTGGCCACTGCCAGCTTTGCAGTGCTGCACTCCAACCCGCTACACCTATCTGTAGGGAGGACCCTATCTGTAGTTCTTTAATTACTGAACAGTATTTCTGTTTCCTTTTTTTTTTTTTAAGGTTTTTAAAATTTTTATTTATACATAGTAGAACTGGGGTAAGGCCAAGAGGCAGAGGGGATGAGAGAATTCACCAGAGACATAGTGGGGAGCAGAATAGGCAGACTGACTAAAACACACTGCTGAGGGAAGCAGTAGATGAGACAGTAGAGACTGTCTGCTGTACCATGTGGATTGGCTCCCTGGCCAGGGATTGAACTCTTGCTGCAGTGGCTGCCAATAGCTTCATAGTGCTGACACTTAACTCCTTGCACCACTAGGTAGGCCCCCTGAGCAGTATTTCATTGTGTGAATGGATCAGTATTTTAAAAATCCATTCACTCGTGATTTTCACTTATGGCTATTATGAATAATGATGTGAGAAGTCATGTACAAGTTTGTGTGTGGACATAGGTTTTCTTTTTTCTTATGTACGAGTAGAATTGCTAGATCATATGGTAACTTGGCTTAACTGTTTTTTTTTTTAAGATTTATTTTATTTATTTATGCATACAATAACTGGGGTACACACCAGAGGTACAGGGGATAAGAGAATTCACCAGAGACAGAGTGGGAAGCAGAGCAGGTGGATTGACTGAAATACACTATTGAGGGAAGCAGTGGGCAAGACAGTGGTCTGCTACGCCATGTGGGTTAGCTCTTGCTGGAGATCAAACGTGTGCTGCAGTGGCTGTTGGTAGCTTCATACTGCTGAGACTTAACCTCTTACACCGGCAGGGGGGCCTTCAGTTCAAATATGTTAAGGAACATAAGTGGCTGCACCATTTTAATCTCATAAGTGGCTACACCATTTTATAATCTCACCAGAAAAATGTAGAGGTTCCTTTTTTAAAAAATATTTTTATTCATACAGAACAGAAGTACAGGCCAGAGATGCAGGGGTGGTGATAAGACTCACCAGAGACAGGGTGGGAAGCACAATAGGCAGATTGATGAGGTACACCGCTGAGGGTAGCAGTGGGCGAGACAGGAGAAGTCTGCTGTGTCATCTGGGTCAGCCCCCTAGCAGGGGATTGAATTCTTACTCAAGCGGCTGCAGGTAGCTTCATAGTATTGCAGTTTAACTTGTTGCACCATTAGGGAGGGCCCTAGAGGTTCCATTTTTTGCAGAGCTTAGCTATCTGGCTAACATCACCTATCAAGTTTACAGTCACCCCCCCTTAATATGTATGAAGCAGTATCAATCTCATTGTGCTTTTGCTTGGAATTTCCTGATACGTTAATAATGTTGAGCATCTTTTTATGAGCTTATTGTACACTTGTTTGTTTTCTTCAGAAAACTCATTTCAGTTCCTTTGTCCACTTTTTTTTTTTTTAAGATTTATTTATTTATTCATACAGAACTGGGGTACAGGCCAGAGATGCGGAGGGTGAGAGGATTCACCAGAGGCAGAGTGGGGAGCAGAACAGGCAGATCGACGAGGTACACTGCTAAGGGGAGCAGCGGGCCAGTCAGGAGAGGTCTGCCTCGCAATGTGGATCTCTTCCTGGGCAGGCGGGGATTGAACTCGTGACGGACTCGTGACGGAAGTGGCTTAAGCTTCTTAGTACAGTGCTTTAACCCTCTGCGCCACCAGGGAGGGCCTCCTTTGTCCACATTTTAAATTATATTTTCTTTTTATCTTAAGTTGTAGATATTCTTGATCATATTCTAAATACTAGTAGTCTTTTATCAGCTATATGACTTATTAGAGATATATTCTTCCATTTTGTAGGATATCTTTTCACTTTTTTGATGGTGCACTTGTAACACAAAATTCTTAAGTTTGACATAGCTTTGTAGATGAATGTTTGATGGGTGGGGATGAAATGGCAAACAGAGGGTAAACAGAATGTGCTTTTTTTTTACTGTATTAAGACTTTTATTACTTATATTAAGAGTAATCTTACAATAATTCAGAATTAAAAGACGTGTTACCTCATGAAATTTTGGCTAATGATCATCAAGTATATGATAGAACAAATGCTCACATTATGCTATAAGTGAAGTATAGAGTCAACCATATAAAAGCTTCCATTTGCAATGTTTATAAGCTGACCCAGTGTGCAGTAGGGAAACCACGTAATTCTGGTGCCACCTTGTGGCAGTTTTTGCCCAACCTAAAGATCAGTAGGGCCGGTTTTCTGGGTGCCTGCCGTTTCCCTGCTGCATCTTACCATGACCACATCCTCGCAACCACTATCCACCAAGATTAGAACTGTGACCTGCTCTGTTTTGTTTTGTTTTGGAGGGAAGGGGGGTTGTTTCTTTTATTTAGTAGAAGAACTGGGGTACAGACCAGAGATGCGAGGGGTTAGGGGATTCACCGGAGACAAGAGTGAGTAGAACAGGCAGATCTACTGAAAGATCAAGCAGGCTGCGGCTGCGCAGAGCCGCGGAGGGGAGCGCGTGGTCCGCAATGCGGCCAGCGGCGGGCAGAGGGCTCTCCTGGACCGCTCCACAAGGGCTTTGTAGAGATGGGCTTTGTGGGCGTGGACCCCGTGGCAGCGGCCATCAAGTAGGGCCTTGTCCATACTAGTCATGTTGGGAAAGATTTGTTAGGTCTGGGGGAGAAAGGGAAACCTGAGGAAACAGGCACCTAGAATGGTGGCCTGGAGAGGACGGAGACTGGAGCCGGGTGTCCTGTTTGAGGCCTTTCTGTCAGGTCATTTGGCCGCGGCAGCTGTGGTCTTGAGTATTGTTTGTTTGGTGCTGTGCTGGGGCATTTTGGCAGTTCAAGGAGCATCTCCTGTTGCACGTTTTCTGTGTTTGTGAATCGGCTCCGGCCTGTAGTTTGCCTGCCGGGTCCAGCTGTGTCCACAGTGGCAGCCATTGTAGACATGTGGCTGCTGATCGGGAGAGGAGGTGCCCGTCCTCGGTGGCGGGAAGACACCATCATAACGGCTTTGTGCAGGACTAGACAGTACTGGACACGACTTGGGTAAAGTAAAACGGCCATTATTGGCCTGCGTAACTCTTGCTTTTCCTGGTTTGTTGATGAATCCCTTTGTAGTCACTCTCTAAGCCTGAAGTGTCTTGCAATTGTGCAGCGGGGAGTGGGGCCTTGGTCAGTTTAGGGTCCTCTGCCACATGGTATCTCAAGTACTTTATATCAAAAACTTAATGCTTGAGATTTTACTATCTATGGGTAGTTTTACTGTGTGTAAAACCACAGGGAAAGAGACCTAAGGAAGGTGTAAAATGAAGTTTGACGTGCATACACACACACACATTTAGGAAGTAATATGAAGACTGAAGTTATTAAATACTATAGTTTATTGTTGTCTTCTCCCATCCCCGTCAGTATGGTTAAAAGTATTCATTAGAGGGCACTCCTTGGTGCCCTATTAAAACGCAGCACACTATGAAGCTATTTGCAGCCACTGCAGCTTCATTTCAATCCCCAGCAAGGGAGGTGATCCACATGGTGCAGCAGACTTCTCCTGTCTTGCCCACTGCTCCCCTCAGCAGTGTATTTCAGTAAATCTGCCTGTCTGCTCCCGACTCCCACACTGTCTCTTGTATGTGTAAATAAATAAATAAACCTTTTTAAAAAAGTATTGGCTTAAGCCAAAATTAAGTTGATTTTTTTCCTATTTGCTTTCAGTTTTAAATCCTATCACCACATGCTAACAGTCTAGATATTTTATGATGTTAAATAATGGTTAATTTTGATTTTTTTTAAAGATTTATTTATTATGCAAACAGTACTAGTGACAGGCCAGAGGTGCAGGGGTGGTGAGAGGATTCACAAGGGACAGAGTGAAGAGCAGAACAGGCAGATTGACAAAGTACACTGCTAAGGGGAGCAGCAGGGGAGACAGGAGAGGTCTGCTGCGCCATGTGGGTCACCTCCCATGCTGGGGATAGAACTTATGCTGAAGTAGCTGCAGGTAGATTCATAATATTGTGGTTTAGCCTGTTGCACCACCAGGGAGGGCCCTAATTTTGATTTTTTAAAGAAAGGATCCATCAAGCTGTCCATTTATAATATGAAATATTTGTGTCTGGAGCTATTCCAAAGTACTCCAGCAAAGAAGGAAGGAGGAAATGTAGTGAATAAATCAAACAGTATTGGCTGTGAATTGGTAGTTGAAGCTGCCTGATTGATGGTTATTACACTCTATCCCCATACTTTTGATAATGTTTAAAATGTTATAAGGAGTTCTAAAAATGTATAAACTGTCTATATAATTTTAAAATATCGAATTTTCTTTTTTTAAAGATTTATTTTATTTATGCATACAGAAATGGGGTACAGGCCAGAGGTGCAGGGGCAGCGAGAGGATTCACCAGAAACAGTAGAGAGCAGAACAGGCAGATCTACAAAGTGCACTGCTGAGGGGAGCAGCGGGCAAGCAAGAAAAGTCTCCTCTGTGCCATGTGGCGGGGTCACCTCCTGAACAGGCATCAAACTCGCACTGAAGCTGCCACAGCTTGGCTTAGCTTCACAGAGCAGCATTCCAACTCCCTGTACCACCAGAGAGGGCCCTAAATAGTTTATATTGTTGGCTAATTGTTTCATGAAAAAGAAATACAAACTACCCTTTGCATTACCTACTTTTTAGTGAATACTCAGTTTTTAATTGGATACAAGAAGTCAGCGTAAGATAATATAAAATATGTATGTACTTTTAGATTTACTAAAGAATCCAAACTATACCTAACAAATTTTATAGAAAATTCTTTTCTATTATCTTTATAAAATCTTCAAGGTAAGTTTCATTAATTATAGTAATGTTGCATTTAGTTTTATTACTAATATAGTATTATAATGATAACTAGATTATCTAGTTATAGTTATCAATAAATGACATTTTCATTAAGCTTAGTATTAAGCTGGGTAACAGCTCTATCCTTACTCCTTCATCCCTTGCAATTAAGGGAGAATAAAAAAGAAATTAAGGGGAGAAGTGGTGGTATTCAGGCAAAGGAATAACACCAAGGTGCAGACCTCATGAGCCAACTCAAAACCATAGGTACAGACTCATTTCTTTTGTCTGCCTTGTGGCAGGATAGAAAGGAATTTGACAGCTGGTTATTTTTATCACTAGAGGCTCTGTCATTTTCCCCTTAGAGACCTGTGGAATGATCATCCCATCATGTGTGAAGTTTTATTCTTTTTTTCTCTTTTGGTGGTGTCCATAGGGGAAAAGCCATATGTTTGCACAGTCCCTGGGTGTGACAAAAGGTTTACAGAATATTCCAGTTTATACAAACATCACGTTGTTCACACGCACTCCAAACCATACAACTGCAACCACTGTGGCAAGACATACAAGCAGATCTCCACGCTGGCCATGCACAAACGGACGGCGCACAACGACACGGAGCCCATAGAGGAGGAGCAAGAAGCCTTCTTTGAGCCTCCCCCAGGTGAGGGCTTTGCCAATGTTGAGCTCTGTGTTTGGGATTTAGAACTGTGATAAGTGCTGTCAAAAAAGGCACTGGATGCACTGGGATGTAGAAGAGGGGGACTTAAGTCTATTCTCGGAGCTCAGAGAAGGCTCCCCTGAGGAATTGAATTTGGGGGCATTATTGAGGGTGAATTTGAGTCATCTAGGTAAAGAGGCAGAGGTTTGGGAGAGAGGTGGAAATTGGCAACAAAGGCAAAAGAATATCCAAATGGAGGAAGCAGCACATGCAAAAAGACATGAGGTTGGAGAACGTATGTGAATTGTGGACTCAAAGAAATCTGCTGAATGTGTCCTGTTAGCCTGATAAGGTAGCAGGATGGAATACTGGAGAGTCAGGCAGGGGGACCCCTGCTTACCTATTTGGTATCTCAAGGATGTTGGTGTGGACCCATAAATATGGCAAAGCACACCTGAGTAACTCTTTAACTAATTTATGTGCTGGTACATAGTATTATGAGTGATAAAAAAACACTTCAGTAATTCCCCATTGGTAAATAGGTAAAATGAAGTAGATTTTTCTAAAACAACGTTTAGTTTCTTTTACTGTGTCAGTGAATACCTCTTAAATGAGGTGTGTTTAAGATTTAAAAATGTCTTTTCCCTTTTAAATAACTGCTAAAAATATGTAGGTGGAAAAAGTTGGAAACCAAAGGAAAGAACAGATCTCTCACTACCTGCTCCACTGATTCCTTGTTTGATTCCTAATTTGTCTTTTCAGAGTATTAGTTATGTGATAATATGAACATAATCTTTTCCATCACAGATGCCACATTTCTAGTTAAAACTGTACATGTGCAGTTAAAAAGCAGGCTTTGATGATGTGAAACTTAGGTTTTAAGGCTTTTCCTTTTTAATCTCCCCAAATTCTCCCTTAAATATTGATATTTCAGATTGTTGGATGTGGATCACATCTGGGGCCAGGAATCAAACTCGCACTGAAGTGGATGTGGCTAGCTTGTAGTGCTACATGCTAACCCATTGCACCACCAGGGAAGGCCCCAAGTGAAGATTATTTTTAAGAGTATGGGGATAGATTTGTTCCTTTTTCCTCATCTGATCACCATTGAAATAACACTGTAAATACCTATAGGAGAGAACAAAAAGAAATGAAATAATGCCTGCTCTGAAAACTACACACATCAAGACCACCCTCTCTGAATGCATAAAACAACCTCTAACTTTGAGAAGTACTTTAAATTAGTATTAAGTCCTTTGAAAAATAAAACCGTATTTACCCACTTCCTGGTTTCGTGGAGATGAGAAGTCATAGAAGAAAAGGATCACTGATCTTCCCGGTTGCCTAGTAATGGACTTGTTGAAACTGCTATTTACTTACTGTTCTTCATAAAATAAAGAAGGAGATAGGGGTTCTTCTTTTGTTACTTATTAAATTATTAACCTTATCCCAGATAATGTGCTGTTTATTATCTTTACACAATGATGTCATTGTGTACTAATGTCTTACAATCAGTCACTTGTGTTAAAGAGTAAGTAACTTAATAGGTTATGTTGACACACCATTCCAGTTTGTGGTTAATGTTTATGAGGATTGTCTTACTATTTTTTAAAAATCTTTTTTAACAGCTTCTTAAGTGACTACAAAGACTGAATGCTTATTGGCCATATTGAAGGGTATATTCCCCCCATCTCCTACCCTAACACATATGCACAGTATCACATAACTATTCCAAGAATAAAAGAGGCCTTCCAAAATTATAACTCTTAAATTGCAATCAAAGATTTGGTTTGTTCTGCTTTAATTTGGTTTGAGTCTGAGAGGAATCAGAAGAAAGTGTTCAAAACCATTTTTGTGATTTAGAATTTAATACATAATATACTAAAATTTGTGTAAGTTTTGCTGTAATACTTAAACTCTTTTGTTTTCTAAGCATCTCGGTTGGTTGGCAAGTAAATGATTCATTTGTTTTAAACAGGTCAAGGTGAAGATGTTCTTAAAGGGTCCCAAATCACGTATGTTACAGGTGTGGAAGGGGATGATGTTGTATCTACACAAGTGGCCACAGTAACCCAGTCTGGTTTGAGTCAGCAAGTTACACTCATATCCCAGGATGGGACTCAGCATGTAAGTATTTACTAAAAACCAAAGGGTTAAATAGTATGTTTTTGAACCTTAGCTTGAAAGGCAAGTTGGATCATAATGGAGGAAGCTTTGCTATCAGGCTCAAAGTTTGAATTTGAGCTTGTAGGCAGTGCTAGATCTCCTGAAGGTTTTTAATAGTCTACTGGAAGGAATGACATGCAAACAGATTAGTAGAGAAAGTTTGAGAGTATAGGGTTCAGATACTGGTTTAATTCAGAGCTGAGTTGGTGACTGTCAGAGTTACAGTGAAACTGAGTTTGAAAAGTAATGAGTCTCTGTGAGACACTTTTTCAAAGAAGGATGGCATTAGATCTAGGAGGTTAGCTTGAGAAATCAGAGGCTTGGCTGAGGTGATGGTCATGTCATTTAAAGATCCTAGGAAATTACTGATGAAATCTCCAGTGGGTGGAGATTTTATGTGAAATCTTGGGGAGGTTCCACTCAACTAGAATTTCACAGAGTTACTAAAAACAGTTATCTTGATTTCCTCATGAAATGTAATGGTTGTTCTCAGACAATCAGAGTTTTCATAGTTTTCCAGATGCCACTAACCTAAAATAATTCAGATTTGACTTCATCTAATTTGACTTTTTAAGTTCCAGCTTAACTTAATATCTGGTAGAAATAAGCATATGGGATTCTTTTTTTTTTTTTTTAAAGATTTATTTATTTATGCATACAGAACTGGGGTACAGGCCAGAGGCTCGGGACGGTGAGAGGCTTCACCAGAGACAGAGTGGGGAGCAGAACAGGCAGATTGACGAAGTACACTGCTGAGGGGAGCAGCGGGCGGGTCAGGAGAGGTCTGCCACACCATGTGGTCACCTCCAGGGCAGGCGGGAATCGAACTCATGCGGAAGTGGCTTTAGATTCTCAGTGCAGTGCTTTAACCCGCTGCGCCACCAGGGAGGGCCGCATATGGGATTCTTTATCCTCTTATGGCTACCTTTTCCACAGAGAACTACCTCCTTACACATCTGTCTTAGAGTATTACCTTCCATGATTAATCTATCCTTTATCTTGTTGACATGCTGATGCCTATAATTAAGAGACAGAACATATTCAGGTTTGGAAAATACAAAGCCCTTGTACCATCCTGTTCAGCCTTCTCCCTTCCATTTTTGATGTCACTAATTCCACACAGTACTCCATCTACTGAATGACAAGCAAGATGAAAGATTAGACATGTTTACTACCCAGTTTTAATTCATTATAAACTAAGACTTTCTTGAAGGCCTCCCTGGTGGTGCTAGGGGTTAAGTCTCAGCACTATCAAGATGTCAGCAGCCACTGCAGCATGAGTTCCACCTCCAGACTGAACTAACCCACATGCAGAGGCAGACCCCTCCTGTCTCACCCACTGCTCCCCTTAGCAGTGTATTTCAGTCAGTCTGCCTATTCCCGCTCCCCACTCTGTCTCTGGTGAATCCTCTCACCCCCGACACCTCAGGCCTACCCCCCCATTCTTCTATGCATAAATAAATAAAAATAAAAAACAAAAGATGTCTTGATTGGAGTATCATCAACAGCAAACCTCTGGAGGTCATTTGATCTAACCTCCCTTACTCTCTCCCATAGGAGAAATCCTTTCTATAGCAGTCTCTAAACAGATGAGGCATTTTCTTTTTTAGGAGGTGACTTGTTTCATTTTTAAATAATTCTGGTTTTTATCAGACTAGCTAGAGCCTACTTCTGTGTCATCTACTAGTGGCTCCTCTCTGACCATATAAACAAATGTACTCCCCTCTTTGTGTTGCAGGACAGATATTTCCCCTCCTCCAATGTTATATTTTCTTTAAACATAACCATCCCTTTTCTTTAAGGAATTAGATTACTATTCCATTCCTTTTGTGAATTAAACAACAAACATTTATTGAGCACCTATGGACCACCAGACATTTTGGTATACTTTGGGGAGTAGAAGAAGGATGGTACCATAATCCAATAGGAGAACAACATTCCTAAAATGAACAGTTATTTCTCATAATGCTGGGTATATAATACATAATGTGCTGTGGCAGCTTGGAGAAAGGAATAAATGATTCTTCCTGAAGGAATCTTGGAGGTCCTTACAGAGAAATGCCTTTCCTTTGGGTCTTGAAGAAGTGCCATGAATTTTCCAGGAAGGTCCAAGTCATGAAGGTATTAGCAGAATGTGACACTCTGGGACTGCAAATGATTAGTTGTTACTGGAGTTCCAGATTCTGGATAGAAGTAGTGGAAAATGAGTGTAGAGAAATTATTAAAGTCCAGACCATGAAAGCTATGTAAGAAGTCTGAACTGTGGGAATGGGAAGTGACTTACTAGGAATTTAAACAGGGAACATAAAGCAGTTTATTTTGTTTTGAGGTGTCAGAAGATGTTTAGAAAAGAGTTAAACTAGATATCTGGAAAGAAGTTGTATTAATACAGAAAGTTAGATGTGAGGAAAAAAATGTCTGAATTGGCTGAAGAAATAGAAAGGAAAAAATGCATTTGAGAAATACTCATTCTGATGACCTCTCCCTGAGTTTATTCCATTATCTATAGAAACTTATTTGCTTCTACAAAGTAGACTTACATAAAAGTTAGGCCTCATCTTGAATAAAGATTCCCAAATATAATAATATACATCAATTGATTTGTAAAAATATGTTGTATTGCAGGTCAATATATCTCAAGCTGATATGCAAGCCATTGGCAATACGATCACAATGGTAACGCAGGATGGCACGCCCATCACAGTTCCTACTCATGATGCAGTTATCTCCTCAGCGGGTACACACTCTGTTGCTATGGTTACTGCCGAGGGTACAGAAGGGCAACAGGTACTTTTTTCTTTTATATCAGTGTATGTATATGTATATCAGTATCAAAAATGTTATATAAATGTACAATGTGATATGACTGTTAAGCACACAAATTTAGGACTGAATCCCAGTTTATGGCTTTTTGGCACAAAATCTGCTAAGGCTCAGTTTTTCCTCATCTGTAAATATAGGAGTGATTGCTGCATCTATCCTATAAGACTGACATAAGAATTGAATAAAATAATGCACAAATATATATTAAGTGTTCATTAGTGGTAGTTCTTCCAATCACCACCATCATCAGATACTTAAGAAAATTAGATTTGCAAAGTTTAATTTTTTTGAATCTGTAATTATATGCTTCAGAAGTCAATAAGTATATACAGGTATACCGTGGAAAGTTTTCTTCCATCCCTACCGCCATCCATTTCAGCCCCCATAGATACAATCCATTTTTTTTTTAAAGATTTATTTATTTATGCATACAGAACTGGGG